>NW_025336087.1:15372628-15394567 GCF_004798865.1 Varanus komodoensis | reverse complement strand
CAACATCAAAATAGTCCAAGTCTGTGCCCCAACCACTGGTGCTGAAGAGGCTGAAGTTGACCAGTTCTATGAAGGCCTACAGCACCTTCTAGAATTAACTCCAAAAAATGATGTCCTTATCATCATGGGGGATTGGAATGCTAAAGTAGGAAGCCAAAAGATAACCGGAATAACATGCAGGTTTGGCCTTGGAGTACAAAATGAAGCAGGGCACAGGCTGGTAGAATTTTGTCAAGAGAATACGATGGTCATAGCAAACACTCTTATCCAACAACCCAAGAGACGACTCTACACATGGACATCACCAGACGGTCAACACAGAAATCAGACTGACTATGTGATCTGCATCCAAAGATGGAGAAGCTCTATACAGTCAGTAAAAACTAGACCAGGAGCTGACTGGCTTAGATCATGAGCTTCTGGTTGCAAAATTTAGGCTTAAGTTGAAGAAAGTAGGGAAAAGCACTAGGCCACTCAGGTATGACCTAAATCATATCGCTGATGAATATACAGTAGAGGTGACAAATAGATTTAAGGAATTAGATCTGAAGAACTATGGGCAGAGGTTCGCAACATGGTACAAGAGGCAGCAACTAAAACCATCCCAAAGAAAAAGAAATGCAAAAAAGCAAAATGGCTGTCTGAGGAAGCTTTACAAATAGCTGAGGAAAGAACGGAAGCGAAAGGCAAGGGAGAAAGGGAAAGATACAACCAACTGAATGCAGAATTCCAGAGAATAGCTAGAAGAGATAGGAACGCCTTCTTAAATGAACAGTGCAAAGAAATAGAAGAAAACAATAGAATAGGGAGGACCAGAGATCTCTTCAAGAAAATTGGAGATAAGAAGGAAACATTTCATGCAAAGATGGGCATGATAAAGGACCAAAATGGCAGGGACCTAACAGAGGCAGAAGAGATTAAGAGGTGGCAAGATTACACAGAAGAACTATACAAGAAAGAGCTTAACGTCCCTGATAACCATGATGGGGTGGTCACTGACCTCGAGCCAGACACCCTGGAATGTGAAGTCAAATGGGCCTTAGGAAGTCTGAGCAACAACAAAGCTAGTGGAGGCAACAGTATTCCAGTTGAGCTATTCAAAATCCTAAAAGACGATGCAATAAAAGTGCTACACTCAATATGCCAGCAAATTTGGAAAACGCAGTTTACATTCCAATCCCAAAGAAGGGCAATGCCAAAGGATGTTCAAACTACTGCACCATTGCACTCATTTCACATGCTAGCAAAGTTATGCTCAAAATTCCACAAGCTAGGCTCCAGCAGTATGTGGACTGAGAACTATCAGAAGTACAGGCAGGATTTTGAAGAGGGAGAGGAACTAGAGATCAAATTGCCAACATACGCTGGATCATGGAGAAAGCTAGGGAGTTCCAGAAAAACATCTACTTCTACTTCATTGACTATGCTAAAGCCTTTGATTGTGTGGATCACAACAAATTGTGGCAAGTTCTTAAAGAGATGGGAGTACCGGACCATCTTATTTGTCTCTTGAGAAACCTATATGCGGGTCAAGAAGCAACAGTGAGAACTGGACACGGAACCACAGATTGGTTCAAAATTGAGAAAGGAGTTCAGCAAGGCTGTATACTGTCTCCCAGCCTACTTAACTTATATGCAGAGCACATCATGAGAAAGTCGGGGCTAGATGAATCACCAGTTGGAATTAAGATTGCTGGGAGAAATATCAACAACCTCAGGTATGCAGATGATACCACTCTCATGGCAGAAAGTGAAGAGGGACTAAAGAGCCTCTTGATGCGGGTGAAGGAGGAGAGTGCAAAAGTTGGCTTGAAACTCAACATTAAGAAAACTAAGATAATGGCATCCGGTCCTCTCACTTCCTGGAAATAGATGGGGAAGAAATGGAGGTAGTGACAGATTTTATTTTCCTGGGCTCCAAGATCACCACAGATGGGGACTGCAGCCAAGAAATTAAAAGACGCTTGTTCCTGGGGAGGAAAACTATGGCAAATGTAGACAGCATACTAAAATGCAGAGACATCACCCTGCCAACAAAAGTGTGTATAGTCAAGGCTTTCCCAGATGCAATGTATGGCTGTGAAAGTTGGACCATAAGGAAGGCTGAGCGCAAAAGGATTGAGGCCTTTGAATTGTGGTGCTGGCGGAGACTCCTGCAAGTCACTTGGACTGCAAGGCGATCAAACTGGTCAGTCCTAGAGGAGATCAACCCTGACTGCTCTTTAGAAGGCCAGATCCTGAAGATGAAACTCAAATACTTTGGCCACCTAATGAGAAGGAGGGACTCCCTGGAGGAGAGTCTAATGCTGGGAACAGTTGATGGCAAAAGAAGAAGGGGACGGCAGAGGATGAGGTGGCTAGATGGAGTCACTGAAGCAATTGGTTTGAGCTTGAGTGGACTCTGGGAGATGGTGGAGGACAGGAAGGCCTGGAGGAATGTTGTCCATGGGGTCACGATGGGTCGGACATGACTTCGCGACTAACAACAACATTTAGAGTTGGGATGAACCCTTTTGGAATCTGTTCCTCTGGGACTTCCTCATCCCCCCAACCAACTGCTATACACACAGCATCTCTCTTCCATGTTAACTATAGCCAGGTTTTTGGACTGCTGCTGCTGCTGTCATGGAAGAAGGTTGCAAATTGCACAACTGGGATTTAGTGAGCATTCATCATCTTCCTTTAGGCTTGGCTCTCTGTGGAATATTAGCTTGAGCCCAAGAGGGAAGCCTGTGAATGCTTGGAGGGACAGATTCCAACCAGATTTGTCCCATTCCTACTTGGCGCAGCTTCTTATATTACCAAAATCAGCAAGGGTGGTTTGTTGGAGTGGCTAACAAACCACCCAGTAACCATGGCCTTTACAGGGCTGTAAAGTGATTAACAACCTAAACAAGCCACTTTCTCAGTTAACATGAGAAACTGCAGCAGCTTGAATAGGCAATCTCAGGGCCCATTGGTGTTGCAAACCACCATTGTTAATAAGTGGTGGTAGGTTGCAGTGATTGTGTAAACCAGGTTCCCGTTTCAGTGAGAAACTGAGACTTTCTTCCATGACTTCTTTAAACATAAAGTCATAACCATAATAAAGGGAGGTTCTTCCTTTTTGCCAGACATGGACCTACCATTGTACCTTCCACTGAGATCTGCATGCTGTTCCTTAAATGCCCAAATCATCTTGTCCATTCTTTCCCAAGTCTGTCACCTGTAGACAATTGCAGAATAGGGGAGACTGCCAGACTTGCTGGCAGCAGTTGAGCAATCAAGTGGACAAAGGGCAGCATGCAGCATTTCCATGACTGCAAAACCTTAGCTCTGCTAGCTAACATCCTGCAGCTGTTGTTTTGTAAGCAACCTATGATAGTATTCACAGTTCATGAGCAGTGTGAAGACCAGATGGGAAAACTGATGGCTCTGTTCCTTCCCCTTACTTTGTAAGGGTTGGTTGGTTAAAGTGTGTGTGTGTGTGTGTGTGCATGTGTGTTGGGGGTGGGGGGGTGGGGAGAAGTATCCATTTTCTTCATAAAATCTTCTACATCCTTTCCTTCAGTTCTTCAGTTAGTTTCAGAGAAATGGTTGGCAACTGGAGAATTGCCAGTTGTTGATCCCCTTGTGAACTTAAGTCATAGTTATTGATACCAAATTTTTAACATCTGAGACTTACTTGACACAAACTGTCCTGAAGTACAAAGATCCTTTGCTATTATTTGTGGTCTCTGTGCATCACACATGTGGGCTCTGTGTGTCTGTGGAGTCTTTGGGAAGACTCCAAAGCTGACTAGTATTCGGTGAGAGATACTTCCTGCAGAAATTTTTGCATTTCACATCATTGCAAGTATGGACAATTTTATAGCTAAAAACACATCCAAATATTAAAGATGGCATACGTCTCCAATGATTTCACCTTCCAAAAGAAAAAACAACCCAGACTTTAATAAGTGTTTCTCCCCTGGAGTACATCTCAGGAAATTTGGAAAAATATAGGAATGTGGACAAATTGGAGTGTGTGTTTTTAGTAGTATTGATCTTGACTGTAGTGAGTGAGAGTCTAAAAGCACATGCGCATGGGTCTTAGAAGATAAAACTTATTTGTCAAAATAATGCGTGCCAGAAACAAGGAAAGCTGTACAGAGGGGGCTCTTGCATGTTACAATCTTAGGTTCATCCAGTTCTGAGGAAGAGATGGAGGACAGAGTGTGGCAGATGTCTTTGCAATGTCAAGTTTATCAAGTGAAGATACTCAGATAAAGCATGAGAACCAGCCTGCCTTGGAAAAGGAGACGATTTGGAACTGGGTGGGGAGAAGACTGAAGGGGAATTCCTTGACCCTGTAAGGATACAACAGGCAAAGTGAGTAGGCCTGTTCAGAAGTGTTTGACATCCCCACCATTTAGTCCTCAAGCAGCAGGAGCCACCTTGTAGAGTCAGGATGTTTCTGAGAGGGAGGGGAGGGAAGGGGCGGGTGATGTTTCAGCTTATGGGCAACTAATTCATGGGCAGCTGATTCTCTCACATCTCAAGAGAATATTAAAAAATAGGTTAAAAGATCTTAAGTCTGATGAAGAGGGGAAAGCTGGAGCCAGGTAAAAGATCTCTCAGCAAAAGCTAACACATGTTTGGAAACACAAAATCACCCCACCCTGATAGGAAATAGTCACCATTTAAAATGACTCACATAGTATTAATCTACTGATGTCACCACAGAAATAAATATCCACAATCATGCACTTTTCGTGTTTTTGCAGTGTAGAAAGCGATAGCTTTTTCATTCATTATTGCTTCCTCCAGGACTACTTTCTCTATTTTCCTCTTATTTTAATCTTAGTCATGAGGACTACTTGAGAATGCATTGTGTACCACTGATGATCCTTGGGCCCTTATCACTAATGTAGACAAACTACCAGTTACATACATCTGGATGCTGATGGATGCTCACTGATATGAGCATTCTCCAAAGAAGCAGATTGCATTTCCCAGGAGTTTTCTAGAAAAATAGAGCTATTCTATTTATTCTATCTTTTTTCTTTATTTGATTCTATTGATTTCCGTTCAAATTTAATTTGTGGCATTATTGCTAAAATGATTTATGCTGCATTAGGAACACACTGGTATCTATTTTTTCCAGTCTTGGCTTGGAGCACATAACAATATCCTTCACTGAGAGATAGTTTTCACCCCACATTCTCTTTCTGCATTCAGAGGCTTAGGTGTGTATGTTGTTCTTTGTGGCTTTTAGCTAATAGTGTTTACAGAATTTTGCCTGTTCAGCATCTTATGCCATATATCAGTCTTTGAAAATAATTTTGGGTTGTAGTATTTTAGTTGGTGAGCAACACCAACATACCTGCTGCATGAAAACGTGTTTCACTGTTCGGTGAGGACAAAATTAAAAGCTGAAATAGGCAAGAAGAAACACACTAAGCAAGATTTCAGTAGTTGTATAGGTAGAAAAACTAGTTTTCTTCTTTGACAGACTACAGCAAACTACATCTGTGTTACTACTGGAAAGAAAGTGTCATTTTCATTCATGAAATTGACCTGAATCACTGAAAGGTGGAATGGCTAACAGATGATGACTTAGAGAAGATGTTAGTTTGTAGAAAGAACTTGTAACAGAATGTGTTTAATATGGATATATTGTGACAGGTGAAGTGCTTTGCTGCTGTTGGGGAAATCCAAATAAATCTTTATAGAGAAAGGTTGCTTATATGTCTCTTTGTGATATTACATGAAACCTGCAGTGTCCCTGCTCCTCTTGCCTAGAAAGAACCAGAATTCTCAACCAGGCTCCTTTTCCCCCCGGAAGCTTTATTATTCATCTGTCCCTTTAAGAGACTGAGACTCTGGTCTCACCTAAGGTGGCTGTTAACATTTGGTTGCAAAGTTAAGCTTCTTACAATGTTAGCTTCCTCATTTCACTACACTGAGTGAGACTTTTATTCTGTTAATCTGCTGGACTACAGCAAACAGCTCTGACTAGTTCTCTTGCATGTCAATAACCACACCCAAAACCTGTTACAGCTCTTGTACTTCCCTGTTAGCCATATCAATACTGTGTTAATTACTGATATTTACTGTATTATTATGTCATGTCCTCTCTGCAGTTTATTCATATTGTTTTGTTCATGAATATATTATCTGTTGATACGTACCTATTCTTTCCTCATTACCTGCCCTGTTCTGTGTATGTGACTAGAAACCTATAAAACACTCTGTATATGTTTTGGAAACTTGTAGTCCATGGGCATTCCTCTATCAGACAGTGCTGTTTGTCTCTGCAGAGAGGTTCCCTGGGTGCTCTCACCAATAAAACTTCTGAGGTTCATAACATAGAGGTCTGACCCCTTGTGGATCTGAGCATACATTTTCACAGGCTGCGAAACCAGGATTCACTGACACTATGAACTGGAGAAGTTGTTACAAAATGTCATAGGATAAGATGGTGTAATTCATTAGTAGTTTTTACTTTATATATCTATACTTGGATTAGGTTAATTTTAAATCACTTCTTTATTCTTACTCCACACTAGAAAATTTTAATTTTGTATATATTTAATGTTTCCTTTACTTGAGTTGTAAGTTTACCAGCTCTAGTTTGTATCTCATTTCTTATGCATAGTCTGGTATATTATACTGTACAGTCTGTAACATGGACCATTTAAAAAAATCACAAGAAAGAAAATTTCCTTAACATTTTTTGACCAAATTTTTTTGACCCCCCCCCCCCCCCGGCACACACACACTACAGGTAGCTTTTGACCCAGGTTCCTCTGACTGCTAGAGGAATTAGCAGGGGAAAAAACTTTCTTTTTAATACCTTTTTAATTATATAGTATGCATCCAAGGAAATCCCTTATTTTATTCACCTTGTGACACTTTATGTCTGAAAACCGAAACTGTCTCACTATTATTTTTGAGTATGTCTTATTCATTCATTCATTTCTTATTTAATTCATGTTCAAGGCAATCTTGGCAGTTAAAAAAGTTAAAAAGACAAGTTAAAAGTTCTATTCTTGTTCCTAGGTTCTCTCTGTGTGCATGGTTTTTAATTCACTTTTAGCCATATTATCTATATTAGCTTCTGCATTGACTCAGAATACCACTATGAGTGACTTCACTGAATGGCAAGTTATACGAGTCACCATGTTAAGGAAAGAGCCAATTCCTTTGATCCTTGCCAAGACGTTGTGAATAAGGATAAGTATCATACTACTTAGGAAAGATGTTCACATCTAAAATGATCCCAGTTCCCTTTTGTATCATACCATGAAAGGGCAGGAATAAAGTGGCTATATAGAAGGAAGTTATCTGTGTCATGGCTTTTTCCTCCTAAGGATTAGGGCTTCATTCCCGTATGAATGTTCTGATAGAAAATAGTATGAAATTTCTAATAATCTAACAATTTCTCTTGTACTTCTCTGCATGCAGACCATTGAAGCCTATTGAAACACGAAATGCGTTTCTAGTCTCAATCCTGTTCATGCTGTGGCGATGCACTCTCTTTTTATGACTTTGATCAATCGACCTTTCAGAGTTTAACCAGTGAATGTTTGTGAACTGGAGCCAGTGAAGATAGTTTTCAATATTTAATGTTGTTTTTCTTATAGCCAAGTTCTAAATACCTAACTCCTACTCAGCATATAATTATATTTTGCCATGTAATTTCCTACTCATGTATAGATAAATGGAACAGACACATTTTTTTTCTGTCAGGGTCTATATGTCTCTTAGGGCACAATTCTTTGAACTGTGTCCACACTGCTCAGAAGGACCCAAACATGGAGGCTTCTGAGATTTCTATACCTTGTTGGGCTGAAGCTAATGGGATCGGAGCACCACCATATGCCTCCTTAATCTTCTGGTCATTGTATTTTTGCTAGATGTACTTTCTGGCCATTTACTGAGGATGCCTTGGAGGAGGAAAGGAGGCTGGAGGAGACTCAGAATGAATTGAATCTTGTCCTTTCTGGTTTCTTCTGTTCCCCACTCACCTGTACACCCCCTTTTCTCCTTCTCAGAGGCTGGTTTTTCAGCTTCGGGAATGTAGCTGATGCTAAATTTGCACTTGCTATAGTTAATCAGGGTCAGATTGCTGAGTTTCCCTTTCAAGGTTGGAAACTCAGTTGGAAATTCAACTGTCTCTGAATTGAAAGACTTATTTTGTTTTAGCAATCCTATGGTTCTCAGTGTAAACTTCGGTAGACTCCAGGGGATGGTGGAGGACAGGAGAGCATGGAGGAATGTTGTCCATGGGGTAGTAATGGGTCGGACGCGACTTTGCTAAGCAACAACAATGGTTCTTAAGGATTATAGGTTGATTTTCAAGACAGAGTAGAATTATTCTCTTAACAGTTCCATGAGAAGCAGAAATTCAACAGGTATAGTATTATTTCCAGATTGGGAAATGATTCACTTGTTGAATTATTTCTGTCATACAACTGTTAAAAAAGCATGAATCATGCAAGGGGAGAAATATAGTACACCTGTTCATATGCATGGTCTTCTGTAAGTCTGTAGGTTGATCAGGCTTTGTATAACTATTGAAAAAGTGTATGTTCTCTGTCTTAATAGTGTGCAAATGTATTCAAATGGAAAATATTAAATCATTATTTTCATTAATCTGCATGTCTAAAATGGCATACTTGGGCATAAATTCATGAATAGAATTCATAGGATTTCTGTGTAAATGCAATTACCACATCTAGTTACCTTTATACTAGCATATTTCAGTAAAACAAACTATGTTGATTTGAGCTTGAGCTGATATGCACTTTGGTGTCATGAATTCCCCCTTCCTCCTCATATGTGAGGGGATATTTTAAATCTTTTATTTGTGATTCCTTGTAAGCCACAGTTTCTTATTTTGTAGGAACATGGACAACTATGGTTTTTGCAAGGTAGTTATTCCATGATAACACATCAGGAACTTGGTTTGATATCTTGGCTTAACTAACTATGGCTTTTAAAAGCCATACTTTCCTAAATTCTGGGAAAACTGGATTAGACCAAACTAGGAGTAATATCATTTACATGGTATCACTTGTGTCTGTAATAAACCATAAGCCACTGAGTCAGATTTTTGGCCCAACTAGTTTAGTACTGTCTTTTCTAATGGGGAACCCTGATATAGAAATATTCGCAAAATAATTTGCCCTTGTCCAAAGGTTTGCCCTTCTTTTTGTCGTGGCTCCCACCATTATTCAACAAAACTGCAGTGTTGACTGGAATTAGTTTCCTTAGTGCAAGGGTTGTTTACTTTTGAATAATTCTGGGTTCTTCTTGTTACAAGTAGAAACACAGACACTGAAAAATGCTAAGAATTCAGAAGATTCTTGTTTAGGGATTTTGTTTAACAATGCTCAGCACTACTATAATTATAGAGATGTTGTATTGTTTACTGTAAGCATAGCTTGTGGGGATAAATATAGATTAATAGTAGCTGAACTGTTATCCAACTGGGCATGTGTCCAGGAGAACAAAATATTGACAGACTCAGTTTTTTTAATAGTAACATTTTTAGCTTTGCTGTAATTTTTTTGTCCACAATTGAGAATTTAAATGAAGAATTTACTCTTTTAGTGCATTTTAGTTTGCATGCTTCAGTCTATACATTTTGGTATGATTAGGTAATTAGAATATTGTTTCAATACTGATTTTTTTCTGTTTCCAGGTTAGCACTATATGTATATGAATATTTGCTCCATGTAGGAGCACAGAAATCTGCGCAGACATTTTTGTCAGAGGTATGTTCCCTATCGTTTTTATAAGTTGCACAATGCAAGATTGTCAGATTTACAGATAATGAAAAGTAGTTAGCTTAGTCTTACAAATTGTAATTTGGGAGATTAATAACCACTACTTGTTCTACTTGCACCACCTCAGTGTATCCCTATCATTGATATGCACTCCTCTTAGTTTCCATTTACTTGGAGGAAAAGGGGGAAATCACACACATTCAGCATCCACAACATTATTTTTGTTTAACTGTGCACCATGCCTCTTTACTTGGCATTGAATCAATGTCAGGTTTCCTGGAGGCATATTTTACTTGCCACATAATTGATTTGATTAATTAATTAATTAATTAATTAATTAATATACTCCCCAGAAGCCAAAGCTGACTGGGTGGAGAACAACAGTAATACATACAATAAAATGTAATACCAGGTAGAACAATAATGAAACACCCTAAAATTACATTCAACATTTAAATCACATTTTGCAACTAAACAGCTAAAACCAGTTCATACTGCTAAAAAAGAGCAGGCAATACCCCTCCCCATGTGCTATTTTGACTTGGGAGATGCCTCAGTAAAGAGGCAGTCTTAATGTGGCACTGAAAAGATGGTAAAGTTGGTGCCAGGTGGACCTCAGTAGGGATATCATTCCACTATTTGAGGTCCACCACAGAGAAGGCCCTCCTTGTTGCGAACCATCTGAGCTTCCCTTGGAGGTGGCATTCAGAAGATGCCTCAGATGTTGAGTGTAATGTCCAGTTACTTTGCAGTTAGAAGGGCTGTTATATCAGGTATTGTGGTTCCAAGCCATGTAGGACTTCATAGGTTCAAACTAGCACCCTGTATTGGGTTCAGAAGCATATAGGCATCCAAGACAAGAGGGCCCAAACTGAAGTTACATGTTTGGGCCATTTGGTCCCAGTTATTAGTCTGGCTGTTGCTTTTTGATCAAGTTGCAACTTCCAAACTGTCACTAAGGGCAGCTCCATATAGAGGGCATTGCAATATTTGGTTTAGAGATTACCAAAGTATGCATTACTGAAACCAGGCTATGGGGCATAGCTAGGCCACCAAACAACACTGACTAGGTAAATTCTTTGATTGAAGGCAAACAACAAAGAATAATCCAGGCATTCTTTAATCACATGCAAAATATATGGAGGTGAAACCCCAGAGTTATCTTCAACTCCTTGCTTAGTAACATAGTCCTTTCAGTGTTGAGATGAATGACTGTCAGGTAGATAGCTTTGGTATATCTGTAAAAGTTCATAAAATCCATGAAAACCAAATGCACAGGTATCAACATGTTAGGTTCTATAGTTATGTAATTCTATACTGGTGTAATGTTGTCCATTTAATTATATGTGTATTTTTCCCTTTTGACCATCCTTCTTAAACAAACAAGCCTATTTACCTGGTTCATATATAACACTAACCAATGCTTTTTAAATCCATAATTGTTTAATTCTGTGTTGTGATGTGCAAACCCAGCTGTGCCTAAAAAATATAGTTTGTTAAGCGTGAGCAACCTGGAAAGAAATTTGTTGTTGAGCTGTGAACTCTGGGTTGTTTAAATCATGGGTTAGCATTTTGTGTAAACCTAGAATCATGTTGTAGACATGTTGCCATAATATAAAGCTACAGAAGAGGCAAGCAAGAGTGGTAAAAAGCAAAACAAAAAAGGTCTCTTCGTATGTCAGTACTTTAGTATTGTAAAGGCATTTGAGATATAAGGAAGGAGTGGATGAAGGAGGAAAGAAATAAACAACCCAGACAAGCAAGAACAAACCATCTGTTCGTTTGTAAGACTAAGCTGAGGTAGGGCAATAAACTATGGGTTACATAAACAGTGGGTTAGTGTCATATGTGAATCAGGTCAAAGTTTGATGTCTCTAAATTTACTCTTCTTCCTAGAAGAACTAATATTACTGGTAGTTGAAAATGGCAGAGCTTTTGTTGGTGTCTGTCTTCATACCTTTTAGTAGAATCTCAGAAGACTCTCCATAGTAGCTAAGGCTATCAACTGGTTAGTAATCTTTATATTGATTGGTTAAATGCTATTGTTATAAAAATATATAGAAGTGTTTTTGAGGATAATGGTGGAGACATGATATTTTTATGAGTTAAAAGTTAGGCCGTGTCTTTAATATTTTCATTTTATATAATGGGATAGAATACAGAATGTTACAGTACACAGCCAAAATGAGTTCAATAGAGAAATAAGCCCCAAACTCACTAGTACTGTGAAAGTAACATGTTAGGCTGGCCCTACTGCTAGACAGAACTTCAGGCAGCAGAACTGAAGGGCAGAAGTGATGGAAAGATGTTGGAGGACAAAGCTGTATGTGGCGTGTGGCCCTAGACCCTCCAAGAAGGCACACCTGCTGCTTTCAGGAGTAATGGTAAACACTGACATGTTGCCTGTGCTTGAACATTCACCTGATAGTCCATTCAACTTCTGGAGATAGGGGTAGCACCATCTTGTCTTCCACTTCAAACAGCAAAATTTCTTAAATCGGCCTTGGGATTAAAGGACACAGAATGGCATTGATTTTAGTTTGGTGCTTTAACTTTTGCACATGGAGCTTTTTGCTAAAAAGACAAAATAGATGATTTGGCTTCAAGACAGAAGAGAGCCAACTCTTTAATCAACTTTTGGCACAGTAAGAAGGAAGATGGCCTTGCTGATTAATTTGGGAGCTTGGCTGAGATTTAGATTTCAGTTCAAGTTTTAATGCCCCAGGCCAATTTCTGTTTGAAAAATGTCCTTTATTTACCAGCATTCTCCAGCCAGTAAAGAACTGCACCCAGTATGGAATGAAGACAATAGGTAGAGATTTTTGAGGCGTTTTCTCCTTATTCTAGAATCTAAGAAGTACAAATCAGGCAAAACCAAAGACTTCTTTTTACAGTGCATAAGAAAGGCATCTCTAGTCCTCCTACAGTGACCAAGATGCCTGTGGAAAACCCACAAGTAAGGTATCAATGCAATGCAGTAGCATTATAGCACTATAATTATCCTATGGAATCCACTGCTGTATGATGTCATGATGGACCCTGGATTTTTTAAAGGATAATTTTAAGGAATGAATAAGTGTGTATCTACCCTGGCTAAGGAAAGTTTCCATGTTTAGAGGCAGTATCTCTCTGATGCTGAGAATACACAGGAGAGGACAGCTGCTATGCTACTCTTAGCAAGACACTGCTGGACTAGATGATTCTTTTGGTCTGATCCAGGAGAGCTCTTCCTATGTCTTTGTGATTCAGATTAACTTAAGTAGTAGCAGCCACAAGAAATGTTTAAATATGTCATGAATTCTATGTTGGCACGGGGGGAATTAAAAAAAAATTGGCCTATATGAAAAAAGTTTAATCACTATTTTTGCTTGTTTTAGATAAGATGGGAAAAAAACATCACATTGGGCGAACCTCCAGGATTCTTACATTCCTGGTGGTGGTAAGTGTTTCATCTGTACAAAGATTAAATTGTGTTTTGTTGTGTTTTTAATAAACTGTTAACTCAGTATATTGAGGGGGGTATATGTAGCCTCTAAAGTCCATCAGCCCTAACCAGTGTAGCAATGATGAGGAATCATTGGAATTACAAGCTAAAACATCTGGACTGCCACCAGTTACCCACCTCTGCTGTACATTATTTGTTTTTTGTCAAATGTAACTGGATTCTGTTGCCACTTTAATAAAAAAGGATTTAGACAAGATTTAAAGGTGAATTGAAACTGGTTTTCTAATGAAAGCAGATTTTTAATTTCTTTGATTTCTTTTTAGGAAGAGCTGATATTAAAGTTTTCCATATATGTGAATAAATACAACATTATGTTAGCAGATGTCTCCTTGTTCTCTGCTTCCTCACCTCCCAATTCTGCCCCAGTGGGTTTCCCAACCCACTAAGGCAGGTAGGGAGTTGGGTGATAGCTGGAAGGTAGGAGAAATTCATTTTGCCAATGGTTTCCATACTGCTGGCAGGCAGCAAACACTGGATACAACCTAAGGTATATTTCTCTCTAGGTTTTCACCCACAGAGCTAGAAAATACTGAAAAAAGGAACTAGTGTCCATTTTAGGTTCTACAGGAAAAGCATGCCAATAGATTCTCAGATTCAATGTATTTTTATTTCATGTTAAACAAAAAACAAAACAAATAGCCCATTTCACTAGTTGTAGATGAGTATACCAACATACAAGGACTTCATTGTGCACAGGAACGTAGCACTAACTTCAGCATGGGGAAGTGGGGGCTGTGTATACAGTCTTTCCCTGGGACAGTTGCCATTGATGTAAATTAGGAAGCCATATGCAGGAGCACAGTGTATGTGTTAGAACACCTATGATCGCAACTGTATAATCTGGACTCTGAAGTTGAGGGCATGTCCAAATTATTATGAAACTGGCCATTTAGTAGGGGCTTGACCTAAACACTTACTTGTTTGTTTTGAAGTTGGCTTTTGTTTTTGCCTAAGAGAGGCTTTAAAACCATATGTATTTTTAAGATGTGCACTTAATTTGCATAGATCTCTACTTTTTTTTTTTTAATAACCCAAGGTTCCATCCGTTTATATCCATGCCACTACTGGTCTCTTGTCATTTTGTGTGCCTTATATGGGAGAATAAATATTGCATCCTGGAATCTGAGGCTGTAAAATTGTTCATTAGCTTTTCAAACTATTTCAAGCGCTTCCTGATGCTGTTTTTAGACATGCATTGCCCATTTAAACAGTGTTAAACAGCAAAGGTTGGAATTTGCTTTTAGAATGGCTCCTTTTAACAGAATTAAACTTTGGTTGTGTTTAGATTTGTATCAGTCTCAACAATTATTGAATCTTTGTTTAAATGATATGACATAAAACTTAGATTCTTCATATAGCACAACAAAATAGGTAGGTGGTCTTTAATATTTGAAGTAAAAAACTAACTTTCATTGCTCTTATATTTGCATAACTCTTAACAGTCTGTAATGCAAAAGTGCACACTTTTTTTTTAAAGGATGAAGGATGGTAATTGGTGTTGTGATTACCATAGTAATAGTTTAGGGATCATACACTGGAAGTCAACATAAATTGAAAGTTACAATGTCCTTTTTTCATCTTTAGTGTATTTTGGGATCTCTACTGTGCAGCTCCAGAAAGACGTGAAACATGTGAACATTCAAGTGAAGCTAAAGCCTTTCATGACTATGTAAGTTTTATGCTTATTGTCTGTTGGCTTTGTTCACAGGTAGTACTAGCTAAGCACTTGGTACTTTTCCAGTGTTCAGAAAAGGTTCCTGCTGCCAAGTTCTTACAATCCTGTGATAAATAGTGGAAAGGAAACTAACATTAACCTTGTATTCAGTGAAAGAGTTCACTTTATGTGGGTTAGCAAGGGTTCATCCTTAAGAGACTTCAAGGTAACAGCCCTGTAGATAAGGCCATAGAGGTCATATTTTCCTAGATTGAATATGTGTGGCATTAGTAAAGAGTGGGAAGCAGGATGTGGAGAAGGAGAGGAAATATAAGGAGGAACAGACTTGTTTAAGTCTATAAATAATTATCTACCACTATTGTTGACTGACTAACAAGAAACAATAGTTTGGGATAACCAAGCCAAAGGCAATAGAGTAAAAAACCATCAGCCTACTTATGTAAGTGTTTAGAAATTGATTGGAAGCTGATAGATAGAGATATGAAACTGATAAAGAGTCTTATGGGACTAGTAGTGTGGAATACAAGTTTAATAAATTAATAGTAACTGGCATTCAGACTAATAGAAACTGGGGCGGGGAAACAACTTTGCACAACTTGCGTCAGTTAAGAGGACTTCAGTACAAGAAATTCTCAATAATGTCGCCTGGTTTTAGTAAAAGTCAGTTGGGAGATGGCTATTTGTTAGGCTTAGTGGTGTTCTCTAACACATTGTTAAAGAAAAATGATAATTTCTGTGTGTGATTGATAGGAATGGTTGTAATTACGTTCATCCTTAAAATGGCAGTTATGTTACTGAAAGTGGTTTCAGTAGTGATACTCTGTGGAAAGTCTAAATACTGATTTCACATATTTGGTTACACAGTAAAACTTGGAGTAAAAGAGTTGGTTAAATGTGTGAAATACAGCACCATTTATACAGCTAATTTCCCCATACTGTGTTATCTCTGTGATTTCCCCTGGCCATCCTATATTAATGCTAATTGCATGGTATTATCTTCTGAAGGGGTCTACAGTTGGCTGTCTTGGAAAAAAGAATCCATGTTTTCTTGAAAAGGCTGTGACAGGTTGTTTGGGTCTACCCTCAGCTATGTTGGGAGTACTGAGCTGTGATACATTATGTGGTTTCCATATTCTACTTGAATGCTTACTAAGACACTTTGCTGTCTTTAAATACAAAAAGTAAAAAAAAGAATTGAATTTAAGGCTATTGGTATTGAGAACATATATGATAGAACTAGTCAGCTTGCATTATGCTCTACTATTCCAGGATTGGTTTGTTTCCCTATTTATGAGCCTGATTTTAATTACTAAATTCTTTCTAACTTGCAACGATATGTAGACACAATCTAGCCAAAGTTAAGCACTTTTAAAAGCCTTCTTAGAGGAATTTCCAGGTCCATGTAAGTAATAAGAATATATTGGGAACTTCCTAACTGGAAGGAATGGAATTTGCTAACGTTTGCTCTCATGAATGTACCTGGCAGACTATATAGAAATCTTTATATTTAGTAGCATAACAAGTGCTGGAATAAGTAAATAGCATTAATTCTGACTTATAATCAAATAATGAAGAGTTTGTGCTGAAAACTTATTATATTGTTAGAAAATAACAAATGGCTGTCCTGGTGCCAGCAGAAACCCAGAAGCTATATATGCTGCATGTTTCTCTGTTACAGCATTCAGCGTCCTATTGCATTTAGATCTACACTTTTCTTAGGTGGAAAATATCTAGGAAAAAAATTAAAATATGAATCGTTGTTGACTTCTTAGTTCCAGTCAAACATGTGCTAACATATCATTGAGTGATGCAATCTTGTGCATATTAATGAGAAATCTCTAATCTGTGTGCCACCTTTCCTAGGCAGTACGAAGTTTATATAAAACAGAGTTTTATACAAAACAGAGTGAGTTTATAGAAGAGAAAGGATTGGAGTCTTCTGCAGTAATCTAGCTGACAAACTTTATAAATTACAGTTTGAGAAGATGTACGGGAGTGCAGAAGTAACCATTCAGCCACTGCCATTTTCACAGCATATGAGTTAGGCTCATATGAACTATCCAGTTAAACTGTACAGTAAAATACAAATTGCTTCTTTTAAAGGGCTCCGTCCTTTCTTTTTATATTCTGAGGCTTCTTAAGACAAATAGATCTTGCCTAAGCATTAATCTGACTTCTGTAACCCAGCTATACAAACAAAAAGAACAAGCAATGTCTCTGCCATGCTTGTGATAACAGTTTGCCTATAACAATATGGTGAGTTTAGAGCACTCTGTGGCAACCTAATCCTTAGTGATTACTGTGTTGATATTATATTTCTTGGCTTATTGCTTGGTACTGTTTTATAGGAATTTTGTATACCCCAGTATTATATTTTTCAAGGGAAGTGATAGATTTGACTCTCCACTGATCGATCATCTATAACACACCATGGAAGAGAGGTGCAGTGTGGGATTAAATCCTATACCTCAACACAAAATGTACTGGCTGCTGTTAGGATTGTTGTTAATTGGGTGAGACACTAATGTCACTTGTTCTGTATCATTGGCAGAACAATTTCTGTGATCTTGTATAGTCATTTCAAATGTGAGTGATAAATTAATGCAGAATTTGTATAAACTGTTTGCTAAAGCATATTTTGTAATTGTCTTAACAATATATATTTTGCAGTTTTGAGCTGGTTGCCTACAATAGAAAAAAGGAAAAAAATTCCATGAACGTTTATGGAATTTTAATTCAAAGTGGATTAGATCTTTTTGTTTTTATTTTTAGTACTTTAGAAGATGCACTAGTTTATAAAATTACAACATCTAATGTAAAATAGGAATAGAGCATATGAAAATTTGTTTAACTTTTGATATTTTTCCCAAGACAATGAAAATGTGTTAGTTGACCCTTCTTTACATTTTTAACAGTTTGTCAAGAATTGTGGGTTGTTTCATTTAATGAAATGGGGCAATGTAGCAAAATGGACCAATTGCAATAATGAAGCAGTTTTATAATTTAGATTAAAGGTTTGTTTGCTGTATTTTTCAGGGAATCTAGATGAAAAAGAAAATTGAACTGCTGTTGGGAAAAACCACTACATTTTCTCAATGAAAGAAAAATGGAAAGCAATACACTTAAACATGCCAATGTTGGATAGTTAAGGATGTACTTAATTCATTTTTACCCTTGGTATCAGTGGGGCTTGAAGGATTATGCCTAAGGTTTGGAGAAATTGTTTATTCTGGATGTTCACTTGATGACATCTTGTTTATAAGGTAACTTTCTGTATTAATACTAATAATTTAAAAGAGTGTGTTAGGTTGTTAGATTCACCAGTTGGCATATACATGCTGGGGTTTATTTTATCCAGTACAGGAGTATTCTAAAACTGTCATTCATATTCTTACCTGTGGTTCACTGGGTGCACCTTTCATATATTTGTGCATTTGATACTTCCTTACTTTCTGGGTTTTTTTAAAAACTCATTTCTTCATATGATGTCAGTGTGAACGTCCTGAATAAATTACCCGCTGTTACATTTATTATATAATAGTGTTAATCATGGGAAATTAAAAATCTGCACCTACTCAGATATTAGCATTAAATATAGAAAAATATGATTATATTTGATAAAAGTAAGTCAGTATGTTCCTGAAACAAGCTGCATCCTTTTACAAGTAATCTTTCTATTTCAATAAGTTGGACTACATGTGAGCCAATTCTGTTTAGTATGCCTGCGCCCCCCCCGCGTGTGTGTGTGTGTGTGTGTGTGTGTGTGTGTGTGAGAGAGAGAGAGAGAGAGAGAGAGAGAGAGAGAGAGAGAGAGAGAGAGAGAGAGAGAATCTGCACCAAGATATTGGGCGGTTAGTGTTCCACATAATCATCATTATTTGTTTGCCCAGTTCAAGCAGGCTTTGCACTGATGTTTGTAGCTCTCAGGAAGTTGTTACATCAACAATGATAAGGTGCAAACTTCTTAGTGGCTGAAGACTCCACCCTTTCATGTGCTTTCCCTCTTCCCAAATTAAGGGAAGTTAAAGGTTAGGATTAGCTGGGCACTTCACTTGCAATCCAGAAGCTCCTTCCTGGAATGCAAACTCCTCTGTTTTTACATTCCTAGAGTATAAAGAAGGGATCTGAGATTCGGTCTGGAATACAAATGATTGGCATAACTGTGTCCTGTGACTGCCATGTCTGGGTATGGAAATTTCCCAGGGTCATTCAGAGTGCAAGAAGTCTGCTGTGATTTCTTCTTGCTCAGCCTCTGAGGAAATTCCAAGTTCCAGGTCTGGGCATAGCTGATCTCTGAAAACTAATCATATACTTTATATTTAAAGAATTCAAATTCAAAGGTTCAAATTTCATAAACTGAAGAATTACAGATGTAGTGTCTCCTACTTGAAAGCAGAGCTACTTCTGTGGATGATATATGAAACTGACAGGACTTGAATGACATGAACATCCATGATAAGTTAGTTGTTTGCCATCACAGGACAGTCCTTAATTTATTGCAAAATTACATAGTTTCTTCTTCAAGACTTTCATTCTAGGAATGTTTTTTTCACATTAGTATAAAATTAGAACGTGTGAGTTCTATTCTGTCCCTATTTTTCCTCAAGAGAATTCCCCACCTTTCCTTCTCTGGAATCCATTTTTACTGCTTTATGTAAAAGCATACATAATTATGTTTTTTTTACCAAGTTTTGAACTTATAAAGTAACTCTGGAGCAATGTGAGTTTTATAATAATGTGATATTTAGTTGCATGTTATTGAATATTGGACATTTACTTCAGATAACCAAAAGTGGATTTTTTGTTGAAGGACTGAGATGCATTCTGTTCTGCTCATCAGTAATAATCACAGAATCCTTTTAATTTGCACCAGTCTTTATATCTCAGGGTTCTCGTAAAAAAGAAGAGAGGTTCCTGCAAGTTCCTCTGCTTTTACTAGCCATAATGGAATGTTACAGAAAAATAAGATTTGTAATGTGCTCCAGTTTTTTTTAAATCTGTAATTTTTGTTACTTATAGCTAAAATGTGGAACCATGCATATGAGGGACACTGATGTTTACTTCTTTTTCGGAACACAGCTTCCACTTCTGACACTGTAAGACCTCTGCTTTAATTTTTAATCCTGACCTGCCAGGCATTCAGATTCATTGCCTGTAACTCTACTAGAATCAACATATTATTGCATATGTTCGATGAACCGTGGAATTAGTTCAGCATTCATTTCCAGTTACTTGGTTTCTAAATGTACTCTTTTGGGACCTAAACAGTGTTGTCAATATTCTTTGTTCTAGTTGCTCAGCAGTTTTCCATTTAATATTGTTCAGAGGTTTTTTGAATTGCACCAGCTTCCTTTGTTATATCTTACTGAAGAAACAGAAAGAGTTCCCATATTAGTATCAAACAGTGAAAGACGTTTTCCCTTCATGTAACTATTTGCCCATATAACATTTGGCATTATTAACACAAACCACTATGGTTTTCCAGACTTTTTGGTTCATTTCAATTAAAAAACACTAGTTGCAATAACCCCACCTTTAGTAGTATCCAAAAAATAATTGTTGTCTCCTGATAATTTCATTGTGGAATCCACCACATTTGTATTTGTCTAACAAATACAAACTTTGTGAGTAGTACTGGAAGCTTTGGCAGTGTAGAAATGGAATGAATGAATGGTATGATAACCATAGACCACCATGCCTTAAGTGGTGGGTTATGGTGTCTGATGATGGCCATTTTGAATATTCAACTGTTGGCAGGGTGTTGCCATGATGTTGTCATGTTGGCTAACCTGGGAGGATTTGTTCACAACCCTACAAGAGATCTTTGATTATTTGAGGGTTGTTGAATCCTCAAACACCCACTGTTGTCTGGGTTCACAACACAGCAAATCCTGGCAATGCCCTGTAAAAGAATGAATATTGAGAATGGCTGCTGACACACACTGCAATCCTCCATGCCTAGATGATCTGTGTAATCCTGATCATTGAGTTGGTTCACACAGTTGCAACCCACCATTGCTTGGTCTGAGAGCACTGCAGTATTGGCCAGCTGCCCTTTTTTTCAGAATTCAAGCAGTGATGGTCATCATGCCTTATCTTGTCATGCAAACCATTCAAAGACTATAATAGACACATTCCTGCCTACAGAGTCAGAACCTAGAAAGCATGAGACAAAAAGAAGAAATTTGAAGACATGAGTCCTGCATGATAGAATGCTTGTGCAGGGCTAGGGCGGGGGAGTTTCCTGCATACTGAAGACTAGCATGTCAGTCAGAAGGCTAGGTTAGAATGAGTGACCATGAAATCTAGTTTCCCATGTTTGAGGATTTCTTTTATGTCAATAATTTAGTAAAGTGAATCTCAAATGGTCCTACCTAGACAGAAATTGACATCTCATTAACTAGTTTGGCCACTCTAACTTGCCCATGATTACCTGGTTAGCTATGTGAAAGAATGAGGATTTTAACCCAGAATTCTCAAGTAAGAAGTTATGCATGCATATGGAACTTGTTTATTTCCAGCTGTTGGGGATTGAGGTCAGAGATTTGAATTGAGATCTATACACTGTCAGAAGCCATGCAGATTGTCTGTAGATGCATGTACATGACCATGATCACTGTATAGATCACCCAGGACCACAAAAAGCTGACGTATTTTAGCAAATCTGAAAGATTCACATAGCATTGGTTAATTTCTAAGGCAAATCTTCTATTTTGTGTGTGCACATTTTTTTAGTAGTTTTACCTTATCTTGAAGTCATATACATTTTCTTTATTATTATTATTATTATTATTATTATTATTATTATTATAACATTTCTATGCCGCCCCTTGCCGAAACCTCGGGGCGGCTTACAACACGATAAAATACAATGAAATGCAATAGCACATAATAAATTACCATTAAATACAAAGTACAAAAAATACATTGGTTTACAAATATAAGATTAAAATTATCAGTATAACTTAAGTAAATAAAAATATAGGAGGAGAAAGAGAAGGAAG
>NW_025336087.1:15352560-15372528 GCF_004798865.1 Varanus komodoensis | reverse complement strand
GCCGCCCCGAGGTTTCGGCAAGGGGCGGCATACAACACGATAAAATACAATGAAATGCAATAGCACATAATAAATTACCATTAAATACAAAGTACAAAAAATACATTGGTTTACAAATATAAGATTAAAATTATCAGTATAACTTAAGTAAATAAAAATATAGGAGGAGAAAGAGAAGGAAGAAGAAGTTGCCCTGGCCAGATCATATGTTTTAACAATTCAAATGATGTTTAAATAAAAAGGTCCTTACCTGGCGCCGAAAAAAGTTATTATCGCTATGTTCTGCTCAGAGCTTGCTCTTCCAGCCTTGTGTTTATCCAGCCTTCCCTAACCTGGTGGCCTTCTGAAGAATTTATACTACAACTCCCAGAATTACCATCCAGCAAGGCCACTCACTGGGAAATCTGGGTGTTGCAGTCCAAAAGTGTCTGGAAGGCACAAGGCTGAGGAAGGCTTAAATTCTAGAAGGAAAAAGAAAATGGTCTGGAACTTTTACTGCTATGTGTGTAAAATATTTAATCTTTTGAGGAAACAGTTAACTGTATAATAAATACCTAAAGGATAAGCAGAATATAGATGTCCGTATATTTTTGAATTCAGCTCCCAGTATTGCCATGCTGGTAGGAGTTTCTGGGATTTTATGTCTTAAACATTGGCAGATCTCTTTTCTGCTCACCCCGATGTACAGCACCTGCCCTAAACTTTTCTCCTAACTATAGGAAATGTCATACTGATAAATACCAACTCTTACGGTATCTTGCAAGGTACAATTTACATAAATGATATTACTTGTATGGTCAGATACCTATGCTTCGGCGCTTTAGGCCCTGATATTATTACTTGCTCTTTGGCATTAGGGAAACTGTGTCTCCATTCCTCCTTAACATAGAGTTGAGGCATCAGTACATGGAAATGGAGTTTGTGTTTCTCAGGTAACTTGTAGAGCATTCATTTATGCCATTTTATGCCTCTGGGCCATTTAGAAAAACTGAATCAATCAATAAAAATGTATACTGATTATCAAATAATTAAAAGAATATTAATGCAACTAACATAAAACTATTAAAAACCAGTGTAAAAACAGCACAGGTCATCCTTACTAAATTTTAATTACATTTCCATTAAATCTCCAGGTAGAAAACCTTCCTTGTACTTAAAAGAACAAGAACTCCACCAAATTGAGATAGACAGCAAAGGAAGAACCAAAAGATCCTAAAGATAGGCTTTTAATGATGGGAATTCTACATGCCGCTAGTCATTTGGGTTACACATATACCTGTAACGTCCTACTCACACCCTGCCTCCTCCTACTTTAATTACACTTAGTGATCTGTAGCATAGTGTGTAAAGACTTTATACCTAGGGTTTTGAAACCTTCTCATGTCACAGCAAGAGCCTCCTTGAGTCACAAAGCAGCTAATTTGAGCCTTCATAAGTATAATTTTTAAAAATGCAAAATGTCTCATTCTAGGCACAGGGCCAGATTGACAGTGGAAAAGTGCTTTCTCTTTGTAATAGATCCCAGGATAGCAAAAGTCCCCCCCGCCCCCCCCAAAAAGTTTGTCAGACAAATTTAAGATGGATTTTGCTACAATTTGCCTTTGACAGTGTTTTAACATTTTTCCTAATCTAGAGGTGTGTGAATGATACAGCTTGAATAATCCATATCCTTGATGATATGGCACTTTTTAATTTTGTGTTCAAGAAGTCTTTCAAGAATGACTTCTGGCTGTTCACTTTCACTGTGCTTTTTGTTTGAAAGTATTATTTACTTCGATATCTTGTTGAGGCTTTCTGTCATATAGGAAGTATGGTAAAACATATAATGGATTAAACAATATAAAATATACCCTGAAGATAGATTTGTTTCTATGACAACATTTTATCTAAAATTCTCAAGTCTGGAAATACGCCGGAATTGTATTATGTAGCAGTCATTGGGTCATTCAGCTGGAAAGACCCTGATAAAAATCTTACTTTTTTCAGGAATTTACAAGAGTGCCACAATGTTGCTCAGCTTTAGCTCTTAAATGTAAGATATGTGAATGAGTCATTGAAGGAGGGTGTTAAAAAGCAACACATTTTGCTGGGTTGGTGTCCCAATAGATAGGTTTGATCCAATGTATGGAAAGCTAAGTTTGTGGTAGGTGCCAAATACCTAGAAGAGTTGTAGCCTGCCTAAGTTGTGGTAGGGAGTTTTAGAGAGTGGGTGCTGTGACTGAACATTTTCTACAATCATGTTTCTAAATTTCTGTTGTGCTGTTCTATTTTGTTGTTATAGGCCAGTGATGGCGAACCTACAGCGCATGTGCCACAGCAGGCACACATAGCCCTCTCTGTTGGCACACGAGCCAAGTTGCCCCAGCATCGCCCCAGCAGCCATGCACATATTCAAAAAGAATAACAGTGCCAGGCGACAACCTCTCTCATTAGCCATGATTCGCCACAAGAGCCAGTGTCGAACTGGTGGCCAGAGGAAGGTGCAACCACCATGGCGGGTGCGCCAGGAAGGGAGTGGGCAAACAGCAAGTGGGTGTGCTGAGCGCTGGCAGCAGCGCCCTCCTCTTGCCTCCTCATGTGAGCGGCCGCCCAAGCCGCCCTCCTAGCGCATTGGTGGGACCCTACTGACTCAGTAGTCACAGGCACAGCCGGGCAGCCATGCACCTGCTCCCAGGCGGGCCTCCCATGCTGGTGGCCAGGGGGGGAGGGAAGCTGGGTGAAGGGAGTGAGTGATGGGGTCGAGGCAGCAGAGCAGCAGCAGCAGCTGGAGCAAGAAGGAGAGAGAGGGTGCCCAGTATCAATATGGTGCTTCCTGGGGAGGGAGGCCAAAACAAGGAAAAGTGGAGGCTAGAACTGCTGGGAAGCAAGAGGAGTGGGCATGCGGTGGGGACCCCCTCTTCACCCAACCCCAATCGTCAAGGCTTCACAGCACCCTGAGGGCACCTCGAGGATGATCCCAACAGAAGCGTGGAAGGGATCAACGAAAGCCTCTCCTCACCCTAGGTCTCCCCCCACACCATCTGCCTCTCTGGTACACTTTCAAGTGCTGCCGAATCTGCTGCGGCATTCCCAGTGGCTGGTTTGGAGGAAGGGAGGGAGTGCACGTGCCCGGGCGCAAGCAAGCCTGGCATCCCCCGACTTGGGGGCGCTGAACGTGAACATGACTCCTTCTCCCTGTTACTGTGTTTTTCTTTTAAGACAAAAGATGTTAATGTATGAGTTGTTTTTTTCTAAACTAAAACCTCAGTATTCAGGTTTTATTGCAGTGTTGGCACTTTGAGATAAATAAGTGGATTCTGGGTTGCAGTTTGGGCACTCGGTCTCTGAAAGGTTTGCCATCACTGTTATAGGCTAATGTGGCCATACATAGTGGAATTAGTATTCACTCAAGTTGTTTCCTATAACAGAAGATTCTAGTTCTAATTAAACATTTTAAAAACTATGATATAAATTTAACCAAGCTCTAGAAGGCATCACTCATAGAAGACTATGTTTGTTTTTTCCAATGAAAAGTATATTGTGTCTAGTAGTATATTGCACTTTGTCAGCATTTATTTCTTTGCAGCACTGCAGACAAGGTAACGTGCTGCTGCTTGCTGAAATTTAATATGATCTCATCTGCAATGACACTCCCTTTTGAAACTCAACTCTTTTTTGTTGAATTAATATACGTGGCCCTTAAAATCATCATTTCATCTCCTAATTAGTATGGAGCTTCAGAGATGGAAGTAATTATCTCAGTTTCTTGCCTGACATGTTCACAGATATGCTGAAGCAGTATTTCCACCCCAGGTCAATTTACAACACTATACACTAGTTAGCTGCTTATTCTTCTATTTTTGTACCCCAGAAACAATCAATCTCTTCTGGGGTAAAAGAACCCAATGTTATAAGAAGGTCTTGTCCTCTGATACTCTTGTCCTCTGAAAGACATTCCTTCTGTTCACAGTTATAATAATGGAAAGTAGCAGTATACCGTTTTCTACAAATTCAAGAGTTGGAGTGCAAAGTGTTGTTGGATTGGTTGCTTCATATTCATGACTTTTCTACATGAGGCATTTCATATGCTTTCATGTGACCACACTCATAGAACTTTGGGAGACCTTTTCACAACATCATTGACTTCCAGAACCTTTCCCGTGTTTTCCAGCATTTTTAGCAGTTTCTTTTTCAGAGTGAAGAAAGTCTGCCATTGAATTTTAAACCAGTGTTTCGGAATAAAAGCCTCTTACATCATTGTAAATCCATTATAGTGCAGCTCTACCACAGTGCTGCCTTTTGGTTGGTTAATGAACCAACTGCAACGAAAGAAGCCTCAGGGCTTCTCTACGTGAGGAGTTTAATCTGCTGCTTCACTGAGGCTGCTTCTTCCATTTTTGTTGCAGAAGGAAACACTCTTCCTTTACATGTTTTCCTCCTTCCAGGCGTTTGTATTCCTCAGCCTTTCTATATATTTTATTTACCAACCACATGATGGCTGTGGTATGTAGCTTGCAAGACAGTAGATCTGTGACTTCTCTTGAGGTTTTTGTTCCAGTATTTTGCAGTGAGGGATAACAAGCACATTGAAAACCTTGTGTAGAGAAGTCCTTAGTAAAGCAGTGGACTGAACTTCTTATGTAGAAAAGCCCTCAAATCCAAGTCTCTTGGTATTGAAATATAGGCCTTGTCTTAAGAACTCACATGGGGATCATCATAAAATAATTGCATTAACAGATAGAAGACAATTCTAGTGACCGCACTTACATTAAATGGATAACACTATGATGCTTCCTGTCTTTTGTTAGATAAGTGGTTCATCAGGCCCTGTATTGTCTATGTTGGCTTACAGCAAGTCTTGAGCAGAGTTCTTTAAACAGATGGTTGATCTTCTCCCACATCAACCTTTAACTGGGGATTGAACCTGGACTATTTTATATGCTGCATGATAGTTGTCAGTATGTATGTTATGTGGTTACTGATAGTTAGGTCTTGCAGAGATAATTAAGTACCATTTACCAAGGTAATATTTATTATTGACTTTTGCAGAATAGCTTTGTATTTTGATTGTGTTATCCTTTCTTCTGCTGTGAACCCCTCTAAGGCAATCAGTCCCTGGATATCTTTCTCCCCTTGTAAGATACCATTCAAGAATCAAAATAAATACATTGTCAGGAAAAACTTCATGTGAGGAACGCCAATCTCAGAAAAATGAATAATTTAGGACATTGATTGATTTATTTAAAGCATTTTACCCTGCTCTCTGACCAAAAAGGCTCCCAGAAGAGCTAACAAATATCAACAGGAAGATGGTCTCTGCCCTGAAGTATACAGTCAAAACACACAAACAGAAGCAAAAAGATGGAGAAAGAGGAGAGGAGGAGAAAAGACACTAACATTAATATTGCTTTTGGAGTAAAAAAAAAGATTTTCTATGAATTGAAAATTCTGTTCTGGGTTCTTAGTGGCAAGATTTATTATTTAAACAGCTTTTATACAGAGGCTTACATCGAGCATTTCACAAATGATCTTCTGTTTGCTCCCAGCACGCTTGAGTAAATTTGAGGAAGATTTCAGGGGCTGCAGGGAGAGGGGAAACCTGTTCCATCAATGATTTCTCTTCCATTGGCAAAGTCACATTGTTGGATCCAAGTCTAAAATTCTCTGCTGTAATGGTATCTCAAAAATGTTAGGGCTTGGATCCAAAGATCCTTGTGTTAAGACAGCACTTTGGTTTGTACAAGTCAACCTCTTAATTATTCCAGTTTCCCTGCCGGATTTAGTCCCTCAAGCCTTAGCACACACAGTTCCAAAGTGGCCCTTTACCTTCATGAATGGCTTTTGGAAGTCCATTCTATAGGTCCTCTTATTCCATATATATTTTTTAAAAATGTGGAACAGAATTATTTATTTATTTATTTAGGATATTTATATGCTGTCCTTTGCAAAAGCCTCAGGACGGCTTACAAAGATAAAATACAGATATCACCAAACATAAATAAATTATCAACCCACTCTAGTTGCGGTTAAAATATAATGGTAAAAATGCAATATTAAAACTTATTAAAATGTTGATCAAATAAAAAGATCTTAACCTGGTGCCAAAAAACATATGGCAGCACCAGGCGGACCTCTCTGGGGAGTGCATTCCATAGATGGGGCGCCACTGCAGAGAAGGCCCTCCTCCTGGTACTCTGTCTCCTAATATCTTTCACAGAGGGTTCCCGGAGGAGGGCATCTGCTGCCAATCTCAGGGGGCGGGATATCAATTTTAATTGATATCAGCATTTGATTTTTATTTATAGAATCACTGGGGGAAAAAAGGGACCCTAAACCTGGAACACTTGGTTACATAGGTTCTGTTTTGAAGCTCTGTGATGATCCTTAAGAGTCTTAGGCAATTTTTTGATGATTTGTTAGAACTAGAGGCAATGATTTAGTGTTACATAAATGTTCTGTTTACACTTTATGAAGCCGTTGAAATGTTCTTGAAAATCAAGCCGATATCCCCCAAAATGGTAATCTCTCTTCTCTTAATTCCACCCTCTTAGAAAATCATCATAAAATTTTCACTATTTTTATGTATGTGGAATTAATAAAAATTAATAAAATTAATAGGATTAGGATTAAATAAATTAATGAAATTGTAATTCTATAGGCATCTACCTGAGATTTAGTCCCATTTAAATTGAATGCTGCTTGCTTCTAAGTTGTTTACAAGATTGTACTTCATGTGGTATAAAAGTGCCCTGTACAAGTGCAAAGGCAGACACCAATATTTACAGAGGCAGTGGTTATATGGAGGTTGAATATGTGACTAGGAAAGGCAGCAATGAAGGACTTCTTTTATATCGTTTATATTTTTTTATTTATTTTATATTATTAATTTTAATTTTATATTGTTATTTTTGTATTTTATTGTGTTGTAAGCCGCCCCAAGGCTTTGGCAAGGGGCGGCATAGAAATGTTATAACAACAACAACAACTACTAGAAAAGATAGTCAAGTGTAATGATGTTTCATAGAATCACAGAATCATAGAGTAGTAGAGTTAGAAGGAATCAAGGAGGCCATCAGGTCCAATCTCTTGCTGCTTAAGGACATCAAGTTACACCATTCTACTTGGATGACTATTCACTTTCATTTTGAGCCCAGAACCTTTCTAGGCAATTGATTTCACTGTCGTATTTGTCTGACAGGAAATTTTTCCTGATATGTAGGCTGAATCTAGTGCTGTAACTCGAATTCATTATTCCATGTCCTATTGTCCGGGATGAATGAGAAGAGACCTTATCCTTCCTCTTTCTGACAGCCTTTCAGGTACTTGTAGAGTGCTATCATATCCCCGCTCAGTCTGCTTTTCTCCAGTTTGAACATACCTAGTTCTCTCAGACTCTCCTCATAGGGCAATGTTTCCAAACTGTGGATCATCTTTGTTGCCCTCCTCTGAACCCTTTCCAATTTTTCTGCATATTTCTTAAATTTTTGTGCCCAGAACTGGACACAGTATTCTAGATGAGGTCTGACTAGTACAGAGTACAGGGAAAATAGTGTTTCTTATGATTTGGAAGTGATACTTCTATTAATGAATCCCAAAATAGCATTTGCCCTTTTTGCAACTGCTTCACATTATTTGCTCATATTTAGCTTGTTGCCCACAATTATTCCAAGATCTTTCTCCCTTGCAGTACAGTTGAGCCAAGTATTCCCCATGTCGCATAGATGCATTGGGTTTCCTTTTCCTAGGTGCAGGACCTGGCATTTGTCCCTATTGAATTTTATTCTGTTGCTTTTAGCCCAGCACTAAAGCTTATTTTGGTCACTCTGAATCTTTTTTCTGTCTTCCAGGGTATTAGCAATCCCACCCAGTTTTGTGTCATCTGCAAATTTGATTGTACTTCCTTATCTAGTTCATTAATATAAATGTTTTAAGAGCACTGGGCCCAGGACTGAACCCTGCAGCACTCCACTTGTTCGAGAAGGTGCTGTTTATGAGGACTCTTTGCGTCCAATATTTTAAGCCAATTTTGGATCCATCTAATAGCTGTTCTACTTTTTGCTAGTTTGTTCATCAGGATGCCATGGGGCACTATGTCAAATGCTTTGTTAAGGCCAAGGTTTTTACAGCCCATTTGGGAAGTTACCCAGTCAAAAAATGAGATTAAATTAGTCTGACAGGATTTATTTTTGATAAATCCATGTTGGGTTTATTAGTCACTGCATTTTTTTCAAGGTGCCTGCAGACTAATTTTTTAATAATTTGCTCCAGAATTTTCCCAGGGATTGATGTCAGACTGACTGGTCTGTAGTTCCTAAGTGCGTCTTTTTTCCCTTTCTTGAAGATGGAGACATTAGCCCTTATCTAGTCCTCTGGCACTTCTCCCGTTTTCCATGACTTCTTGAAGGTAATAACCTGTGGTTCTAAGACTTCTTGCTAGCTCTTTTAAAAATGACTTTTGGAGGGAGTTCATCGGGTCCTGGGGGTTTGAGCGCGTTTAGTCCATCTAAATATTATTTGACCTGTTGACCTTAGGCTGCCGTCCTGTACTTTTAGCTTGTACTTCCTCTTCAGAAGACTGAGGCAAAGTAGAAGTTGTGCAACTCTGCCTTTTCCTTGTCCTCTCTTATCATTTGCCTCTCCCTTCTCTTTTTATGTCTTTCATTATGGATGTAACTTCCTGACACTATCGCTGCAATTACTTGCTATCTGTTTATATTCTTCCTGGCCCACAAAGACTCCTGGCTTATAGGAGACCTAGCCAAGCTCATCCATACCATGCTATTACTAATCATAATGTATGGGTGTGAAAGTGGGACACTGAAGAACATTCATTGAGAAAGAAAATTGATGTATTCAAAACATGATGCTAGAGAAGAACTTTGTGAACAATGGGTCCTAGATCAAATTAAGCCAGAACTTTCTCTTGAACAAAAAATGACAAAGCTGATGCTGTCATACTTTGGACACATCATGAGAAGGCAAGGCTCACTGAAGACAATCATGCTAGGGAAAGTCAAAGTCAGAAGTGGAAGACCAAATAAGATAATTATCAAATTAATTCATCAGAAGAAAAACCTCTAGTATATTCTACTATAGCAGCAATACAGCTGGTGGAAGAACAAAAAAACTAGTGTGGCTCCAAAATGATGCAGTGTTATACAGTGGTGCTTTGTACTTCAAACTTAATTTGTTTCAGGAGGCCATTCAAATGCTGAATTGTTTGAAGTCCAAATCAGTTTTCCCCGTTAGAAATAATGGAAAGTGAATTAATCCATTCCTAGATCCTAAACAATACCCAATACACTGAAAACAATTGGAAGGCATGCACAGATAAGGCACTGAAAAAGATTGAAAACTTGAGCACACAACAGATTACGTTTCCCCGGTGACCTCATTTTTTTCACTGTGTGTGCAGTTCAAACTTAGAAGCATTGTTCAAACTTTGGAATGATTTTATTTCAATATTAATGTTCGAACTCTGGAACGTTCGAACTTAGGGTTGTTCAGCGTATGAGAAACCATTGTATATTACAGTAGGTCACATTGTCAAGCATACTTGCTTGCCTTTTTTATACTGTTTTTGCATATTTGTATAAATGCACATGTGCATGCCTCTTCTGTTGTTTCTCCATTGTGAAATCTCTATTAATTTCTTGTAGATAAAAACTTGAAATGTGGCTTAAAACTACAAGACATTGAAATACATAGGCATTATAGTTTGAATTCATGCCCTTTTAAAAATCAAGCTTCATAATTTTTTGGATCAACTGAGTAAAAGATGACATGCTCATTTTTGGTTGGGTAATTTAACCGCTGTACAAAATAATAGCACACATGCATAATATTAAGTGGGCATTTTGGAGGAGCATGCAACTATATTAAGCTGAAAACTAAAACCTATAATTTGCAATCTGTGATCAGTCTCACAGTGTTTTCTGTGAGCATCCCTGCTTTAAGACATCTCTTGTAAAAAGTACTCAAGTAGAATCCTATTGTGAGTCCAGTTGAGAAACAGTTAGATCTGAAACTCTAATGGAGTGGAGTGATAGGGTGGGAACAGATTTACAAAAGTGTAGAGTGACAGGAAATAATTTATAGATTATGCAGTTTTTATGTTGCAAGTGCAAACTTAATTACAATCAAGAGAAAGGCAGTTTTTTTTTTCTTTTTACATTCTCTGCAGTCTAGATCCAATTAAGAAAGTTGTTCTTACAAATACCTTAAAATGTAATGGTGTTCAAATAATATAGAAGGTTAAGCTGACACTCAATTTTTGCAGTACCGTCACAAACAGAATGTATTGCTTAAGACATACAAAAACCTTCGTAGCTGAACACTTGAGAAAATTATAAGGAGGCACCATGTTATGATTAACTGCCCCTGCTAACATCATTTCTCAAAATGTTAACCAAATGGCAGCAGCATCTTTTGATTCCTTATGCCCCATCATTGTTAAACTAATGCGCTTCCCCTTTCTTCAGGAAGTGTCTAATGGCATTTGAGAGAGGAAAATTCATTAGCTTCCTTCCTGACTAATGTAATTTTATTTCCTGTTGTAACGGTGGCTTCAGCCAAAACCAACAATGAGAACAGAAAGCACTAGCATGTGCAAAACATTTGCTTCTTCAATCAGAAATACAATATATAAACTATGTTGTAGGCAGCCAACAGTTTTTCTTGATTTTGCATATCAATTCTATTTTCAACTTTTTTGTTTAGTTTTATTGTTTATCTTTCTCTTTAAACTTTTCATGGTTTGAGAAATTTAATATTGCATATTAATTTTATTATCTTTTCCTATAAGTAAGGGAGATAACAGTTCAAGGCTGCTACAACCTACCTTATTATGTTAGGCTGTCAGCCAAGATTAGAAGAGAGGGTGGGAGATACTTTTCACCTTTTCATTAAGCCATGATGCTTTAGGTTCCATGACTGAGAAAAGAATGTTTTCATTCAGTACCTTAACAGAGCTGTGTGTTGGTTCCTGAAGTGAAAGACAGCTTTAGTGGGTTAAAAAAAGGCTATAAATTTAGAAAATTGACCATATCTACCAGACATTGTTGCTGGCAACTTTTAGCAGAGCGTTTAAGTAGCAAATTGGCAGTATAGCAAATTCAAGGAAAATAAATATTGAACCTGTTTTTAAGAGAAACTTCAAATTGGAACTTAGCAAGCTTTTTCTGAAAATGGGGCACAAGCGCTAAGGAAAATTAACAAAACAGAAAAACTGAATTCATAAAGTGAAAATGAAAGAAGACTGTTGTCTCACAAAATGCAGAATGTGCCAAGTAAGAATTAAAAGGATATAAACGCTTTAATATTAGTTCTATGAATGCTAACAATATGGCTTTAAAACTCTGAAAAGCTCAATTCTTTTGCTCACTTTTTACTTAAAATGTTAGTTGCTTAGGTCTTCAAACTATGAAAGCATTTAGACACAAATACTGCGATTAGACTGAACATAAGCCAAATGAAAAATGTGTACTTTCAGTAATGTCATTGAGTCTTTTCATATTAAAAATATGTATAATTATATAAAACAATATTGCTTATCTAAAAATGCTGAATATGGTAATAGTTTATCTGTTAGTGTTTCTCATTGTGGAAAACAGAATGAAATACTGTAACTTATCTTTACAATCTAAACTGTTGGTGTTCATCTTGAGTGTGGGTTGCATCAGCATTGCTATAATTGTAAGAAAAGAGGGCTGTGAGAGAAGCAGTAAGGAAACTGAGAGGGCTTTAGGCTCATAAATGAATGGTCCCATGTTGCATGCTGTTTTTCATCAGCATTTCCAGAGCTGGCTTTCTTTAAAATAGGGGAAAAAACCCTGTCTTATTCATCCACAAAACCTATAAGGAGTAATGTGTGCACCTTTGCCTTGAATGTTGCTTAGTCACAGAATAAAACTTCAAATATTCTAGTTCCTAGTCAAGGTGAAAAAGATCCACTAAACATTTATACAGTGTAAATCTTGTACCAATTATAGTCATGATGAATCACCTGACTTTTTTTTTCTTTTCTGCTTCAAAACATAATATTCCTCAATTGGAAATGTGGCATTTCCCCTTTGGGAACATCTGCATTTTTAAGAGAAAAAACAGTTTGAGTCCCTAATGATTAGAGATGCTAAATATTCAAAGTATATTCAAAGACCTAAGGAAAGCAATGGACTGGTCCATGTTTTCTACATGCATACCTTGAGTATTGTCCCATAGTAAAATGATTATTTTCTCTAGATATTGTTACTACATAAAATCATTTTACTAAATACTATAGTCTTAAGCATTTGTGTACTTATGCTTCTCTGGCAATGCCCATGCGTGTTGTTATTTCATTTTGGTACCACCCCTTAGTGGCTTAAAGCATGTTATATTTTCTGCTGCTGGGTAAAATATAGAATTCCTCATACCATACGCAATATTGTAGGCCTTGTATCCCATGCATATATTTCTTCTACCACAGAATTACTTGCATTATGTGCTATCTATAAGCATACAATTCTAAACAATGTTGGTAATGTTGTTTCTGAAACCACCGTACACTTACATTCTTTCTTCCATCTCTCTTCCCATGTTGAGTTTGGAAGCAATGGAAGATAATTAAGTTGTCATGCAGTAAGACATTGTTTTGTGTATTTCCACGAGCAAGTACTGTTTACATAATTGACACATAGATTGTTATAATTGCAATGTTACAGTGGGGCATTATTTGTCCTAGCAATATCAATTAATAGTACTTAATATTGCCACTTACATACTTTGATTTTGCACATTTCCATCTCTGTGCGTACATCTAACTTGCACAAGGCCTTGGTTGGTTGAGCTGTATGAGTACATTTCTTGCATTGCCACATGTTCTTTGTGGTTTCTGCATCACATATATGGGTTGTGTGTCTGTGTGAAGTCTGTTGTTGGATAGTTTTCACAGCTGAGAGAGATTTGGTGGGAACCACTCCCACACCCTTGTGGTTCAGAATATTAGGAGGGGTTCTTACCATTTGCTCAATTCTTGTGATGCCTCAGAAACGTATTTCCTTAGTGGTTCATAGCATTCTTTCTGCTAGTTTTTTTCTTCCTATCACCCTTTCTGTAGCCTCAAGGTGATGCCAGTTAGGCTCCAACTCACCAGTCCCAACAGAGTCAGTCTCAAGCTCTGTAGAGACTATTCTTATTCTCTTCACCTAAACTGGGACAGCACTTAGAATGGTTGGCACCACTGTCATACCAAGGAAACTAAAACCTATGGAGGTACTCTCAGGATTGAGATGCCTTCTATGATCCTTGGTACTAGTAAGAACTCCATCCTGAAGGCTGTTTCAGAGGACTGGAGCATTTCTCTGGGAGCACTGCATTTCAGATGCCTCCTCCTCTACCACCACCTAGAGCCCTGCTGCCAACTCCTTGACCTATGACCCTTCTAGAACAACCACTGAATTTGCCACTGCCTCTGCTATACCACCACATCAATCATCACTTTTTGCCCCCCTGTATTCTCCAGACTGTGACCAAAATGTCTATTTTCTGATCTAGAAAACTACCCACTGAATACAGTTCTGTCATCATTGGTGGCCCTGGCTTCCTCATTCCCTGAAGTGGCTATTGGACCCCAGGACCCAGCCTCTCCATTTGAAGACCTGGGTCATTTCTTGGATTAAGCCTAGTCTCTGGGGCAGCCAATGGAAAGAATGAGGGACTACTGTCTATACAGTTGTGTTGACCCATTTGTGATACAGGGCAGGGATTCTGGCAGCAAGAGTCCAAATAACAAGAAGACTTTTATTTCCAAGACAAAGACTGGAGGGAAGAGCCTATTCTTATATAGCTCTTCCCCCAGGTCTCCCAGCTTGTGCCCACTAGGGTTTGAGAGCTCCAGCACGGCCTGGGCTCTAGTGTATCTACTGCTACAGCTGTTTTGGTTCTGGGAAGCATATGGAGCTGCAGAGCAGTTCAGATCCTGATATCCATGTTACTTGCATCAACAACACCATGACTGAGGCTCTTGAGCCACACAACCCTTTAGTCTCATGAATGGCAGCTCAACACCAATGTTCTTAGGAAGCTCTTTTCAAAGTGAAGAATATCTCAGGTCAATCTTATTGCTGCTCAGGACAATGAGGTATGCTCTCACTTCCATTCTGGGGCAGGAGTGGGAACAGGCAAGGACTTTTTGGGAGATGTTTTCCTCCTGGCTGGAGACATTGATCGTGAGAATAGCAAAAGTTGCACTAGATGGAATGGACTATATCATCATAACACCTTAGTGGCACAGATAGCCATGGTTCACTCAATTGTTATTGATATCTGAGCGAACCTTTCTTCAGCTGCAGTCAAATCCAGACCTAATCTCTTGAGATCAGGGAAGAATATTGCACCCAGATGTATGTACTATGCATGTCATGGCTTGAAAGATGCCTCCCTGGATGTGGGGCTTACTGACTTTCCCAATGGACTGTACTTAGTGCTGCAGGTGGCATTCCTACTAAGAGATCATATGAAATGGAAGGCTTCGTCCTCCTTTTAACTGAAAGAAGACTTTGATCCATATCAGTGCATGATGAAGTAAGTCCTCTTCTTTCTCAACTCTCTGTCTTAACATGGAATGAAAACATTGTCCATCCACATCTACCCAGTAGCAATTGCAGCCTTCCACTTACCAAGCCAGAGTTTGTTGCTTTTTTCCAATTCTATGTCTTGACTTTTTCTCCAGGCCTTCAAGAATATTGTACCCCAACTCATTTCATAATGCCTAATTGGGGTCTTTCTGTCATCCTACAAGCCCTTACTAAAATAAAATAAAGTACAGTTTAAACCCATGGTGACAATTGACTTAAACCTACTGTTGTGGAAGGTTGCTTCTCTGCTTGCAATTACTTCAGTCTGCTGTTCCAGTGAGTCATGTGTTCTCAGGGTGGATCCTTAGTCTTCTGTAGAAACAAGGTAATGGTGTGTCTGGACCCGTCTTTCCTCCCAAAAATTGACTCCAGTTTTCACATCGACCTGGACATTGTTTTGCAATGGTTTTTCGTTACCTTTTGAATCTGATAGAATCAACATTGCAAAAGGTGGATGTTTGTAGAGTGCTGGCATTCCAGGATTGAGTTGTTTTTCTGCTCCCAAGAACTATTTATTTGCTACTCCAGCAAGAACAAAGGGTTTTCTGTGTCTACCCAAAACCTGGGTGGTGCAGACATTGTCTCTAGCCTATAAGCATGCCAGTTGACATATCTCAGTACCCTTAAAGGCTCAGTCAGCTTAAGAGATTGCAATTTCCACTACTCTACATACTGGAATTCCTCTACCAGACTTCTTCAGTGGAGCCACCCTTGTGAATCACTGCAGGCTTGTTCCTTGGGGAGAGCAGTCTTCTCTTGGATCCTTCAGTAATGACATTGACCCACCTCAGGAAAGGTAAGCTTGCTAATCTCACATACTGTATGTGTAATGTACAAAGAGCATGAAGAAGATAGGCAGATTGCTTACCTGTAACTGTTGTTCTTCAAGTGGTCATCTCTGTTTCCTCACAACCCACACACCTTCTCTTCTTCGGTGTCATAAAGTAGCATATTTTTAACACAGATACCAGTTTCAACGAAGACTGAGGTTGGTCTATTTCAATCCATTCTTTAACCAGCGGCCACAATTTCAGTCTTGACTGAACTGAGAGAATGGGCTAGACCCCAAAGTTGGAGGAGGGGTTTGTGCCAAATCTCTTTCAGTTCTGTAAACTCCCCAAGAACAGGCTCCATGCAGGCTCCATGCAGACCCCATATGTGTGAATGCACAGATAACCACTAAAAGAACAACATATACAGGTAAGCAACCTGCTTTTGGTACCTGCGTACATGCAACACTGAGCTGACATATTGTATTACAACAACAGATCATTTCCCTATCTTTCTTATTTATTAATTAATTAGATTTGTATAAAAGCTGCCTGTTAGCATCGCACACTCTTGCAGCCTTAAAGAGTGGATCCTATGTTTGGGCTGCTAAGATCAGACTGTCAGGCTAAATATGAATTAATTTTACAGTAGAACTTTATTATACAATATGCTCCTGCGTCTTGGTGCTATCATATTAGAGTTAGACAAGCAGAATGGTGGCCTGTTTTTTTTTTCACTGCCCTTAGTACATAAATCTACCTCATGATAAGAAATCTCAGAATCATACAGGTTGTTCAGTTAGAGCCATTTTTGTCTTGTATAAACATTTACTATTGCTATTGCTTTAAAACAAGTATGATTACTTTTTCTTATAATTGTTTTCCCACCCTTCATCCAAGGGGCTAATGATTGCATTCATCGTTCAACATCCACCATTCTTTTTTCCTTGTATCAGTCTTGTGAATTAGGCTGAGAGATACTGGCTCAAGTTTCTCTAGTAATCTTCATGACTATGCATGAATTTCAATCCAAGGCTTACGTGTTCTAATCCAGCTCCTTAGCCACTATACTACATTTCTTTTCCAAATAACTCTGGATTTGAGCTTTAACCTTGAAGGGAGTTTGGAAACAGCAACTGGTGCAAAATGCAACAAGTAAAATACTTGTGGGAGCTAAATGCTCAGATCATATTGTACCTTTTATGTATCACTTAATGTTGGCTGCCTTTGTTTCCAGACTGAATTCAAGGCACTGGTTTTGGCCTTTAAAGCCCTAAATGGTGCAAGACCATATAATCTCAAGGGTATGCCATATTATCTAAATTATCTTCCTCTATACGAGTGTGCCTCAGCATTAAGGTCAGCATCTGGATTCCTGCTCTTTGGCCCACCAGTGAAAGCCTAAAGCTAGAAGGTGCTAGGAATAGGGCTTTCTTAGTAGGAGTCTCGCAGCTTTGGAATTCCATCCCTGGAGAGATATATGACCTCATTACAACTGGGTTTAAAAAAAGAAAACAAGACATGGCATCTGGAGATACATATATTTCACTCTGGTTTTGAATTGTGTTATACTTGAAAAATATTTAGTTTTTGGTGGTGTGTGACTTCAAATGTTAATTATATTTTCATGTGTATGAGTAGGGATGTTATGATCATAGTACAAAAGTTTTAAACAAATAATCAGTCTGTGGTTGTAAAAGTTTTTCCCATCTAATAAGGATTATAAAACCAACTTGGCCTTAAACAATATGATGACTACCCCAATGTTCTATTAGAACAAGTTCATCAGCTTATCTTCTGTTAGGAAATGCTTACTTGAGATAAATAATAAAAGTATCTCATAATAAGTAGGCATGGTATTTAAGGCTTCTGCACCACTTAAAAACGTAAAAAATATTGATGTATGAAATTTGGAAGTTCTAATTATAGATGGAACATACTTAATGTTACAAAACTTCTATAATTAACTCTCTAAGGAGAATTAACCCCTATAGGTAATCACTCCTGGGTCATAGAATTAGGGGAAATAATATGTTTGTTTGAAAGTTAAACTTGAACTTTTCTAAAAACTTTGTGTATGAGATTTGAAAGTTCTTAATTTTCTACACTTCATTCCATTCAATTTTCTTTCTGTTGGTCATCTAAGGCAAATATAAGAGGCAGGATTGTCTGAAGTAAAGTCTTAATTGATTTCCTGTAATACTTTATAGAGATAAATATGAATATGTTTCATAACTTGGATCTTCCTTTTTGTTGACACTCAATTTCCACTGAAATTTGGTGAAGAGTTTTTCCATGTTACCTGTGGAAATATGAAAAGCAACTATGGATTGGATCTTCGTAAACAATAGGCTGAACAAATTTTCCAGAGGTTGTCATGAGAAATCCTACAAAAAGATGCATTGGCAGGATACAGTAGAGAGAAGAGGCAACTATCTCACTTTCAGTTTACATAGCGAGAACCTGAAATCAAGGTCTGTTACAAGCTGTTTTCCTCCCAGTCCCTACCACCAACCCTGCTTCCAGCTCTGCTGTGTGATATACTGTATGGATGGGTTGTGCATGTTTGGCACAGCACCATCTGGTCTTGTGGTTGACTTGAAAAGTTGGCAATATTCGACTGAGCAAAAGTAATATTGCATATTGGCACTTTGTCAGGATTTGATGTTGGTGTTTTTTAGGAAAAATTTCCTCTTCTTTCTGCATTTAGCTTTCTGCATAGATCATAAACTGGCTGTGCAGCTCTGAAATCTTTTTATTTTTTAGCTCTTGTGTCTTAAGGCATAAACACTGGTTTTCTATTTTTGGTTGTCTAGATCAGGCCATTTTTTGTAAACAGCTAATGATAAAGGATTTTTGCTAATGATTTTCTCTAGTGATTTTCACAAAGTACACAGTTGCTAATTACATATTATAGTGCTGTATCTGTAAATGTTTTTCAACTGCTATCATATTTTTGTAAGATTAACTGAATGCCATAGCATATGTTTCCATTATCATTAATTATCTTGGTTACCATTGCAGTGTGAGCATTACTGTTACACTGCACTTGGATAGCTATTGGTGCACCCTGCCTAAAACATGTACAGGCTGATAATGTAGCAAGTGTTGGAATTGTGCTGTAAATTGTAGCTCTCTTTGTTAATGAGCAAAGTCTGTATAGGTATCCACAGGTAGTTAGAATGTAAGAGAAGCAGGCCATTAGGGAATGTCAATCAGTTTTTTTCATTTTAGTCTTGCCTTTAATCCTCAACTGTTGATGAAAATACTGACAAGTAGCCTTTTGAGAAAGAGAATATAGTTTTGGACTTCAACATTTGCCAACACTACAACAGTTTTTGGAACTGATTTTCATTTGGACTTTGAGCTTCTTCATTTAACATAAAATGTGAAGCAAACCTAAAGATCCTTTTAAATACAAGATACAAGCAATGTGTTTATTTTACACTCAGAATTTCTTTAATTTTAGAATACACTCTGAAAGCAAAATGCCTTAGTGTAGAACAAAAAGAATTATATTCAGAACATAAAAATCAATTGCTTTACAATTACATTTAATTCTGTAAACTTGAATAAATTGTATCACAATCAACATTTTACAGCATTGCAATTTAATAAAATAGGAACTATAGCAGATGAGGATGATTTGCTTCAGTGCAGTATTATAATGAAATGAACCATGTAAGCTGAGTTGGCTAGTTGAGGAAATTCTAATTAGAACCCCTAACACCACCACCAAATGTAGACAACATAACAATATGAGTAGTTCTGGTGTTGTCTTAACTTCTGCAGAAAAATTGTCTGGGATTGCAGATTGTCCCAAAAATTGTCTGGAATGGCAGTCAGTGACAAGCAGAGTCCCTCAGGGCTCTGTCCTGGGGCCGATCCTGTTTAATCTTTTCATAAATGACATGGAAGAAGGGGTGAACAGTCTGCTGATCAAATTCGCAGACGATACTAAAACTGGAGCAGTGGCCACAACTGAGGAGCAGGTACTCCACATCCAAAAGGATCTGGACAGACTATGGAAGTGGACAGGAGACAACAGGATGGGGTTCAATGTGGATAAGGGCAAGGTCTTGCACTTGGGGCATAGGAATAGTTTTCATAAGTACAGGTTAGGTGACAAGTGGCTGGAGAGCAGCACTTGTGAAAGGGACCTCGGGGTGCTGGTTGACTGCAGGCTAAACATGAATCAGCAGTGTGATGCGGTGGTTAAGAGGGCAAATGCCACCCTTGGTTGCATAGCCAGAAGTGTGGCTTCTAGATCGAGAGATGTATTACTACCACTCTAAACTGGAGTATTGTGCTCAGTTTTGGGCCCCTCATTACATGAAGGATATAGCCAGATTAGAGTCAGTGTAGCATAGGGCAGTTTGCAGGGGATGGGGTATGAGGCAAGACTGAGGGAACTGGGTCTCTTCAGCCTGGAGAAGAGGAGACTCAGAGGGGATATGTTGGCGACATACAGGTATGTGAGGGGATGTCACATGGAGATGGGTAGAGACCTGTTCTCCCCTGCAGAGGAAGGCAGGACGTGCACCAGTGGAGCAAAGCTCAGGGAACCAAGGTTCCATTGAGATGCCAGGAAGCACTTCCTGACA
>NW_025336087.1:15154448-15352460 GCF_004798865.1 Varanus komodoensis | reverse complement strand
AGCCAGGGGTCAGACTAGATGGCCCAGGAGACCCCTTCTGACTTGCTCTGTTTCTATGTTTCTAAATGGTTTTTGAAGTTCTTTACATTTCCTGAAAATGCTTTCTGTGGGTTTCAAATATTTGTTTGAAACATTTCCCAACTTTTCCCGCAGTTCTCTGCTTTGAATCCAGAGCATTCCTGTCAATCACCAACAGGATGTCACTCATATGCAAAACAAATTTGGATAGTTTAGTAGAGGGTATGTAATGAATTCAACTCCTGAAGTACTTTGGACTCTATTTTTCTGTTAACGAGCAGCTTCTCACCATCAGATGTGCTTGTGCAGATTCAAATGAGGCTTTCCAGTTTCTAATTAAAATATTATTTAATTGAAAACCATTGGAAGTCAAACTACAAGTAGCTTACTTCCATGTAAGTGTCCAGAAAAATGCTAAACAACTTCATCCACAGGGACTGGGATTGGAAAATCTCAGAGTATTCTGCTTCAAGATGGCATACCCTTGAAGTAGTCTTCCTCCTTTCTCCTTAGCTGTTCTACTTACATATACATTTCCACTGATGGTTGGCAAGCAAGAATTCAGATATTAAACTTGACTGCAAGACTTACCAGCTGGTGCTGTATACTTCCCCTAACCACCTTGGAAGATAAATTCTAACCACTGACCGTGTTGACTGAGGCCTATGGACATCATAGTTTAAAACTTCTGGAGAATGCCAGGTTGCCTGCTCCTGCTTTAGAGGCTTTGACTGTAGCACTGAATGTTTTTTGGATATTTCCTACTTTATTATTTTCCTGCTTTACCTCCTTTATGTTTGCCAGGATGATTCTGTAGAAAGATATATTCTTTGTTGAAACCAGAGGAAGGAAAGACACTTCCCCATTACAGGAAAGCCATCCACGTTAGTATGCTACCTGTGCATTTGTGAACTACCAGTCTTTCATACAAGGAATGAAACAATATTCTTAATAACAGTGAAACCACTGGGTACCTTACGTCACATTGGCATCAGATCAGATGCTATAGGAAACTGTCTGACAAAACTGTCAGAATAAATGCATCATCTCTAAGTACTAGGTTTCCATCTAAATGCCAGAAGATCATGTCTGTGATACAACATCTTTACTATACCTAACACAAAGTGTTGCATAGATATCCTAAAGAATGGGACCATTCAAACCAGTGGGGCCATTCAATAAGTACATAAGGAGAGGGAGATACTTGGAGAATTTTCATCCTGAAGTAACATTAGCTTATTAAAATTCAGAATAATCATGGTATCCATGCATCTTTCAAATACATATACAGCAGAACCCCATATCCATGTTCATCGGTTCCCCCAGTGGATGCCTGAAACTGTGGATAATAGTGAATACATTACATATACAATATACAGCAGATTTCTTTTTTCACAATTTCGTTCTAACCTCAGCATATGCTCCTTTTCTTCCCCTATCAAAGCAAAGATTTTTGTTAAGAGGAAGCACTTTATGACCTTTCTTTCATACTTTGCAACCTCTCTTTTGCACTGTAAAACTTCTTTTTTGGCCAAGGTCAACTGCAGTTAAGTGCAAACATGGTAACTGAATCAGTGGATATGGCAGTTCTGCTTCATTTCATGAAGTCCTGAATTTTGTGTACCTGTAAATATTGGTGCTTCAGAAGCTTCAGTATTCAGAAAAGTTTATGGTGTTGAGCATTTGGTCTCTCAAGCCCTGAGGATGTTAGTGAAGATTTTTTATAGTATTAGGAGCATTATTAGTCTTCTCATTTATTGCATTTCATATCCCACCTTCTTTGTAGCATGAAATTTGGGTTGACATACTCAGGCTTTCTATTGTGAGTCCCATCCAGGCCCTGATTATATCTTGCTCTTTTTGCCTTCAGACCTTGCCCTGGGACTTCTTCGAACTGTTAGTTTTTTCCTACTGCAAGTAATACCTCATACCAAGAAATAATATGAGGGGAGAAAGATATTCAGGACCTGTGTATAGACAGAATTCCATAATTTTAAATATTGTTGATGATAATATCCAAGGTCAGACCACTAACTAAGATTGTCCTGTGACCATAAGTGAATTTTATGATGCCGACAAGAAGTGAAGCATACTGAGAAATACTGCAGGTTTGGTTCCAGACTACCATAATAAAGCAAACCTCATGATATTACATATTTTTTTGTTTCCCAATACATGTTATTGTTTACACTATATTGTAATCTATTAACTGAACAATAGCATTATGTCCAAAAATACACATACCATACTTTAAAATACTCTATTGCTAAAATATGCTAACCATCACCTGAGCCTTCATGGAGTCGTAATCTTTTTGCTGGTGGAGGGTCTTGCCTCAATGTTAATGGCTGCTGACTGATCATGTTAAATGTTTGGGTATTTATCTCTATACCGATGTCTACTTTCAAGCAAATAAATATAGCCTGTTCCTAAGTAATCCACAGTGAGTTCTGCTCATGGTAGATATCAACCTTTCTTTGGCAGTGGATTCCTCATACCACCTCACCAAACACTAGAACAGCATTACCTGAAGGTAATGAAGACAACTAGGTTAGTGTTCTGGACCTTCTTCTATCAAGAGGCTAACAGTTCTAATCTGTTTGAGCAACATATCTGAAAAGGCTTATTTAATTGCTAGAAATACATACGTTTTTTCTTTATAAAAGTGCTTTTAATGACTTTTTGAGCTTATCTCACCATGCTGGTTCAGCAGGCAGATCCTCAGCCAGTTGGTGTTGCTGCTCCATTCAAGAAGGTAGCCTGAGATTTCCTTGAGGCTCTTATTAACCCTTCAAAGCTAACAGGTCCCCTTCATCTGATCTGAAAGGAACACTGTCTGCATTGATTCCCATGACTACTATATTCCACCATAGTAGCTAACCCTTAAAGAAAGTTTTTAGAGACTGTATCTCCTGATTATATGTTGATGCTTGGAGCACTGTCTTCCAGTAAAGATCCGTGGGCCTTTAATAATGGTAAGGCGGGACTGAGATCTAAACTTCTGTCTGTGCACAAGTAACTTTGTTCCACTGGTTACATGAGATATTTCTAGTTTACACAGGGGGTACGATACACTGGATGCCTGTAGATCTCTGAATTTCCATTTGGATAGATTTAAGAGATTTATGTTTTTGAAAGCATCCCTCTTGGAATATACATATTCACATACAAGTATCTATGTATGTATGTATATTTTGTAATGTATTTTTAAGATTTTAAACCTCATAAGCCTCGCAGAGAATTTTGGCTATTGTGTGGTCTAGAAAAGTAATAAATTAAATGAATTTTCTGTTCATTTTATCATTGTGAATTAATGGGATTTATAGGGTACTACTATTAATAATAGAACATGTTGCTTCTCAGATGGCCATCACCTATTTGTTAGAGAAGTGATAGAAATCATGGAAATTAGTTGTTGCTTCACAGAGCAGTTAGAAATATTTGACAGAAAGAAACAACTGAGCAATACCGATGTAAGCTGCAACCTTTTGTTATAGGATCCAGCTTCAGGATGACATTGCTTTGTCTACCCCTGATTATTATCATAGCCTTCTCCCAGGTACCCTGGGGAAAAGAGAATTTTGTCTGTAAATTTGTATTCTCTGGAAGCAGTCACCGCACCCTGCTTGCTGAATCATAGAGGTATAATTGTAAGATCCAGCAGATTAACAAGTTTCAGTTCCCAGGGATGGACTTGTTTTTTTTGGGGGGGGGGAGGGGGGTTGAGTATTTTATTCAGAAACATATGTTGTATACATTTAGTAGTATTAATGGTTCTTATTTTGTGGCACTCACTCTGGGAAGCTGGGTCCCTCATCCAGTAGCTTTAGCAACTTGACTTCCTGTAGCAAAGAAAAGATAATACAGATATAATGAATGGATCCTCAAGAAACCGGAAATTTGCAGGTAAGCAAAATTTCACTGTCACATGCATTGTATTATTTTCCCATTTAGTAAACATTGCATAAATGTGCTAGTAATAGAGCCTGGTTTTGTAATTTAAATAATTATTAGTAACAAGAACAGCTTCTACCAGAATCAGGGCTCAATCTTTCTGTCAGAGACTTCAGTGACTGTGCTAAAGCTGATCACCTTGCAACAAAAATAACCCAATTTTCCTCACCACATTTTTAAATTACAAATTTGTAAACAGATACATAATTCACTGTATGGTTAATTCATCATGGATCATTGCCTTGTTGTGGCGAAAGGGCTTGTGTAGGTCAATGAAGCTATGAGCTATGCCGTGCAGGGCCACCCAAGACGGACAGGTCATAGCAGAGAGCTCTGACAAAACAATCCACTGGAGAAGGAAATGGCAACCCACTCCAGTATCTTTGCCATGAAAACTCCATGAACAGTACCAAAAGGCAAAAAGATATGATGCCAGAAAATGAGCCCCTCAGGTCGGAAGGTGTCCAGTATGCTACTGGGGAAGAGCAGAGGGCTAGTACTAGTAGCACCAGAAAGAATGAAGTGACTGGGTCAAAGCTGAAAGGACACTTAGTTGCAGATGTATCTGGTGGTGAAAGAGTCCGATGCTGTAAAGATCTATACTCCGTAGGAACCTGGAATGTAAGATCCATGAATCAAGGCAAGCTGGATGTGGTCAAACAAGAGTTGACAAGACTGAACATAGACATCTTAGGAATCAGTGAACTAAAATGGACAGAAATGGGTGAATTTAATGGGTGAAGGTATACTACTGCAGGCAAGAATCCCTCAGAAGAAATGGAGTAGCCTTCATAGTCAATAAAAGAGTAGGAAAAGCAGTACTGGGATACAATCTCCAAAATGACAGAATGATCTCAGTTCAAATCCAAGGAAAACCATTCAACATCACAATAGTCCAAGTCTATGCCCCAACCACTGGTGCTGAAGAGACTGAAGGCTGACAACACCTTGTAGAATTAACACCAAAAAATGTCCTTATCATCATGGGGGATTGGAATGCTGAAGTAGGAAGCCAAAAGATAACCGGAATAACAGGCAAGTTTGGCCTTGGAGTACAAAATGAAGCAGGGCACAGGCTGGTAGAATTTTGTCAAGAGAATACGATGGTCATAGCAAACACTCTTTTCCAACAACCCAAGAGACGACTCTACACATGGACATCACCAGACAGTCAACAAAGAAATCAGATTGACAATGTGTTCTGCAGCCAAAGATGGAGAAGCTCTATACAGTCAGTAAAAACTAGACCAGGAGCTGACTGTGGCTCAGATCATGAGCTTCTGGTTGCAAGATTTAGGCTTAAATTGAAGAAAGTAGGGAAAAGCACTAGGCCACTCAGGTACGACCTAAATCATATCCCTGATGAATATACAGTAGAGGTGACAAATAGATTTAAGGAAGTAGATCTGATAGACAGAGTGCCTGGCATGACTTCTTAGTCGGACACGACTTCGCAACTAACATCAACAACATGGTTAATACAATTTATATATCTAAATGTCTGTGACAGCTGGTATGGTATAATGATTAAGAGTACAGGACTGAGACGCAGGTGACCTGGGTTCAAACCCAGTTCAGCCATGCAGCCAACTGGGTGATTTTGGGCCAGTCAAAGACTCTCAGCCCAGACTACCTCACAGAGTTGTTGTTGTGGGGATAAGATTGACAGCAGGAGGAGGGAACTGATATAAACTGCTTTGAGTTTGTAAGAAGTAGTGAGATTTAAGTTCATTTTCAACTTATATAAGATAGATATTCATATTTAAATAAAATGTTTAGAATAATCTAAAGTTACTTTAAACAGAATATTAGAAGCTTTTGAATAAAAGCTGTTAGGTACAGTCCATCTTCATAAAAATATTCCAGTAACTTTAGTAAGAGGCCATTGTAAGCTATATTTTAAGTTAGCACTTAGAAAGTTGAGGTGCAGGTTGGAGGAAAATATTGCTCTGAGTATTGCTGTTTTTAGTAGATACAATCTTACCCTTGAACTAGAGGGTAGGAGGGTTAAGTGTTACTTTTGAGAAGATTGTGTTTTTTTGAAGTATAATCGCAGTTCATTTTAAGGTCCAACACTAAGTGTATTTACTAGATTAATCTATCAGTATGGTGACTATGACAACTATAATGCTGCATTCCCAAATTCACTTATCCTATTACACACAGTTTATTATTTAGCTATGTGAATTACACCTGTGTGATATGTCAATAGAATTGGAATGCGTTTTCTTTATTCACTACATTGTGTAAACTCCACTCTGTAAAGTAATAGAATTTAAATATTAAGAGTGGCACTTTAATTCTGCAAATTGGCCTTAGCTGCCACAATGAAAACTGTTAAGTGCTTGGATAGCTGAAGCGACATTGAAAAACAGAGAAAATATGCTATGACCTGTTTCCATGTGGTTTAAGACAACTGTTATTATATATAGAGAAGAGTACTCAGGAACATCTCTTATAGGAACTGCTGGGGAAAGTACTAAAGGTTACTGGTGCATCAGCAGTTGGGCTGATTAAGTACTTATATATGTTCTGCAGTATAAATTGCACCAACCCAGTCTCACACATTGTGCCAGCTCATGCTTCAGGCTTATGTTATAGCCTTAAGACATTAGATAAAATGTAATTGTACTGCAGTGACATTTTTATTTGTGATGAAATCTTCATTCTTACTATGCATTTCAGCTATTCTTTATTATTTACAAAGTAAGGTTTTTATTGTTGCTTTTATGAACCCAGATTAAACAAGGAATCTACATACATAATGGAAGAGTATTTTCAGTAAGTGATTTTTCTATAAAGTAATGACCATGCAACAATCTTAAATGCCAATACTATTTATACTGTAGCAGCCTGAGGAATGAATTATACTTAGGTAAAATTACTGTTTTATATAGAACAGCAAGCTATGTACATTTATATCATGCAGTTATTTGAGGAATTTTGAATTTTGATGATGATAAGCTATATATTAATTTCTTTTACTCACTGATGCCTTTCACAGTTACTCAAGTTTTAACAGACGAAGACTAACTATAATTTAGGCTTGGTTAGTTGAATAAGAGATGGTTAAGTGTATTATTAGCTAAAATGATCATGTTACCAGGTGTCAGCTTTTCAGAGCACAAAATAAAGCATGCCTGTCCTCCTCAAATCATAGATCTAAGAAAAGGTGAACATAAGTCTATTGTAGTTTACAATAAAGTTTGAATAGTTTACAATGGCTTGAGTTTGCAAGCCATATTAGTATTACTTTTGCTCTATATCATTTAAATCTCACTTTAAGAACTAGAAATACTCTTGTTCCCTTTAGAAGAAGAACTAAAAGTATACAGTAACTTGCAGACATAGTCTATATTTTGTTGTATTACAACCTCAATTTAAAATGGACATTAGTACTTGATGTATATACTCCACACTGCAAAGGTGCAAAATGTGTTTTTACTGTGGCAAAAAAATTAGCAAACAAAAAGAAGGTGGCACTGATTGGTTGCATAAGCATTCAGTGTCCCCCCCCACCCCCCACCCCAGTATATTCTATTTAGTAGAAGCTAAAGATAAATCTCTGTCAGCTTTACAAATGTAGATTCTGCAATATTTGCTCATTCTTCCTTACCAAACTTCCTCAGCAATGTTAGACTGGATAAGGACCACTGGTGAAGACCAACTTTTAAACCTTGCCACAGATTTTGAATCAGACTGAGGTCTGGGCTTTGACTGAGCCATTCTAAGACAACATTCAGGGTCTTGTTTTAAACCACGCGGTGTGTGCTTAGTGTCATTGTTCTGTTGGAAGGCAAACCTCTGCCTGAGTCCCACATCCCTTGCAGACTGAGGCAGGTTTCCCTCTAGAAGGAGGGAGGAGGAGAAGGCCTTGCTAGCCATTCCAAGACAGTGGACCTTCTCAGAGGTGAGGAAAAATCCCTCTCATGCAATCTGGAGGCAGGAGGAAGATCTGGCAGTTTTCAAATACATGAAAATCTACCTGTTCATTCAGGCATTCGCTGGCCTGTAATTAACCATGTTGTTATATGTTATTGCTCCTGTTCTGCTCTGTTGTTTTTTGTTGTTGTGTTTTGTTGTATTATATTGTTTTTGAATTGTATTTTAAATGTGATTTTAGTTATGGTTTTAAAATTTATATGGAAACCATGTAGGGGTTTTAAAAAATATATAAATAGTGTAATTAATAAATAAAATTGGCATAATATGTTATACACCACCCAGAGAGCCTATGGCTAGTGGGGTAGCATATAAATTGAATGAATGAATACATGCATGAATAGATTCTGCTAAGGAAAAACATTCCTACAACATGCTTTAGTCGCACAATACTTCTGAATGGGGATTGTGTTTTCAGAGGAAGGAACAATGTTGGCTTTGCACCACACATAGCTTTTTGCAGTGATTACAGTTGAAACATATTTTGGTTAAGTTGGTACTAAATGATTTATGACTGTTCTTTCATAGTTTGGTTTATTTTTCTTTTCTCTCTCCCCATAAAATTGGTCCTTGATGGGTGCTTCTGCACAGCTTTATTATAGTTATTTTTATAGTTCCTTGACTTTCCTAATGCTATGTTCTCCAACTGACTCTGGGGCCTTCCATAGACAGAGACGTTATCTGAGATCATGTGACCCTGGAATTGCATATTGAGTAGACTCTGTTCAACTATTTAAAGCTTATTTAGGGTTAGGGTTAGCTTATTTAGGCATGTCTCATGAAAAGGAGTGGATATTTATGCAACAAGCAAGTACTAGTTTGTTTTTGTTTCCTTAACATTAATTTTGTGCCACAATCAAAAACATTTTTGCAGCTTCACTATATTGATCTTGTATACATCAAGTTGTAACATTACCAATTAAATCTATTTTAGTTCCAGGTTCTAACACAATGAAATGTGGAAAATTTGGAAAAGGAGTGATAACTAAAGTTATCACATGGTATACATTGATATTGGTTGAATGCATACATAAGAACAAGCTGTGCTGGATATCATGAAGGTATAGCTTGTCCTTATGTGTGAATCACACGGCCATGGTGAAGCATGGCATGTTTGCTTTCCATGAAACCATGCAAGAAAACAATAGTTTCTTATTAGGTTTCCATGCTTTACCATAGTTTGTTGTTTTGTGTGCCCTCAGTTATAATGTTTCCTTGCAGATTTCACATTTCCGCTAGCAAGTGTGGTGACAATGGCTACAGCTGCAGCAGACTCCATTTTTCTTTTTCCTTTTCTGCCTAGCAATTCCTGAGGCACATACATGCTCTGATTGGCTGCTTCTCACGACCTTTTTCCCTCTATTTGCACATTATTCTGAAGTTGCATGCCCACCTGCAATTTCAGAATATTGGTGGCAGTGGGGCATTGCATAGCACCATCTCCAGCAGCAGCAACTATGGAGGCAGGCATACTTGGCACTCCTGTCTGGTAGCTGCACTTTGCTAGAGCAGCACTTCAAAATGGTTGCCTTTGTTCTACTTGGGGAACCAGTGTTCTCTTGTGAAGGCAGCTTTGCACAAGAGGAGCACATGGGCTCAGGCATTGCCCTGAGAAAGCTTTGTTGGGCTTTGGGTATTCAGTTTCTGTGAAAAGTGACTAGCACTTTGGCAAATGTTTACTGCATTTTAACTGGTGTGGTCACTGTGGCAGAAAACAGAATTTCCTTAGCTTGCAAGCTTGTAAACCATTGTAGGTCTTCTAGATTAAAATCAAGACTATTTGGTCCATAATGAAATTGTGGATTATAGTAACTTTAATAACATTAATTAACTTAATTACATTTGTTAATTAAAGTAATTAAGCTTGCATTAAACAGCACGAAGCAAATAATTGATTCTCTGCTGGCTGATAGGCCAAGTTCCTGAAGCCACTAAATCTGTTACTGTATATGGGTTGGCTTAATTTTGCTCCAAACTTTTACATAGGTTTTTATTTAGTAAGTTGTTTTATTTATTTGCTTCTCTTTCCAATAATATGTAAAGTGGTAGTTTGTAGTTTAAGTATTGAAAGCTTTTTCTGTCTGCTATATTGCTAACTTAAAAGTAATGGTGTTGATCTGTTTGCTTACCTGAACGATGGGCCTAGTTTAAAAGATGTAGAACCCCTGATGGTGAAATACATTTTGAAAAATTCAGATTGTCCTACTACTTTTTCATAGGTTAGGGTTAGGGATACCATAGGCATAGATATCTTGACTGTACCTGAAATCTACTACATTGTAATAGCATGGCCATTCTGCCTCTCATACTGGGCATGTTGTTCCTGCTGTAAAATGTTCTACCCTTAGCAACTTGGCACTTGTTCCATCATGTGAACAGGGAATGACAACTGCATTCTGACGTCTATTACACAGTGCTCTTGCAAGAAACGAAATGTGCCCATAGTTTATATCATAGCTTTTAAATTATTGTATTATAGGAGAAATTGGCAGACTTGCACTGTGGACATTAATGTATGTATAAACATACGTTCCATTTGCTTCACAGATCAAGGGTCATATGTCTTGTCATTCATTCATTAACTATATCAGCTTTTGCACAGATGCATTTGTACATATTTGAGCAAACTGGCATTCTCTCAAATGCTCTATTCCCCACAAAACATGTGTTTTCCTATAGGAGAAATGTACATTTTTGGTCATTTCTCTTTTTCTTTTGTACTTTTCTACACTTAAATTTGCTTACAGTTACAGGAAAATAGTCTGCAAGTGTGGAATCCATGTGACTCAGGAAACGCAGGTCCAGTGTAGAATTCATGAGTTCAATTCTTAGATAACTTCGTTCTGTTGTGGATTATTCTGGCATTCCTATATATATGGTAGAAAACTTTTATTCATAGGCCTTAATGCATTATTTTCATTGTGAATCAACAATGCCTCTTCAGGTTAAATAAGTTAGGGGACTGTTAGAATTCCTTCTCTCTCATAAGGGGAAGCTGTAAACCCTTGTAAGAGACCTGTTCTGTTGATTTTTTTTTTTTTTTTTTTTGGCCACTGGAGACTGAAATAACTCATTACAGGAGAAAAATAGTTAAAGCAGTTCTGAGGAGAAAAATAGGCTTTGGTATGGAAAGGGGTTCAAGCTACATACCCCATTTTTTCAAAACATAGATTACACCATCACTTGAGTTTATTTTCATCTTTAAAAAAATCCATGGATTACATTTGTTTTTCATTCATGATACTTTCTTTCTTCGTGCAGTTCAGGAAGCTTGTTCTCCAAGGATCCTTTGTCTTCCAGCTAGGGTTATACTAATTTCAGTTATTTACAAATGCTAGCCATGATATGAAACTCAAAGGCATATTGTTATTTAATTTAATGTTTTGTGTATGATCTGTTTCAGAACATGTAAAGCAAAACAAAGCCTTATCCTGGTAATCTTACAGGCTTGACTTCTTTATGGAATCTGCAAAATTATCTATAAGAATATAAGAAAAGCCATGCTAGATCAGACCAATAGTCCATTCAGTCCAGCATATTATCCACAAGGTAGCCTTTTCCATGAATCTGTCAAGCTCATTTTTAAAGCCATCCAGCTTAGCAGCCATCACCACTTCCTGTGACAGAGAATTCTATAGTTTAGCTATGTGAAGAAGTACTTCCTTTGATCTGTCCTAAATGTCTCACCAGTCAGTTGCATTAAATAACTCTGTGTTTTATTATTATGGGAAAGGGAGAGAAACGTCATAGTCTCCACTTTCTCTACACCATGAGTAATGTTAAAAACCTCTATAATGTGTCCCTTTATTTGCCTTTTTTAAAAGTTGAACAATCCTAGTTTTTGTAGTTGTTCCTAACAGGAAAGTTGCTGCAAGCCCTTCTCCTCCCCCCCACTCCCCCTCCTCCTTATACTTTTTGCTGCTCTTTTTCCTGTCCAAGTCCAAATGTCTGCTAAATTGCCCCTGCTCATGTGCATATTGAGACTGAACTTAAAAGTTGGTAAGACTGGTCTTCCGTAGAAGCCACGTTATTTTCAGTAGAACTTGTACCTCTGTGTTTTTACTGATTCTATTTTTAATAAGCCTTTCCACCAATTCATCCAGAACAAACATTAAGCTAACAGCTCTATAATCTCTTGGATCTTCCCGGATCATTATTTTTAAATAATGTTATATTGGCCATTCTGCAGTTCTTTGTCGTGGCCTCTGTGCATCACACATATGGGTGCTGCGCCTGCGCAGTGCCTAGGCCGGAAGATTAAAAAGCTAACGGTTTTTGGCGTGAAAACTCCGCTCCCCTCCCCCTTTGTGGTATAAATAGAGCGGAGTGTCCGCCATTTTGTTCAGTCTTTGCGACTGCCGTTTGCTGTGCCTCGTGCCTGTTAACGTCCTCACTGAGATCTTGAGTCCTTACTGTTCCTTTTGCCTTTATCCCTCTCTTTTTCTTCTTCTCAAAAAAACAAACAAACAAACCAAAGATATTATCTTACCCTCTATCCTGTCATCTTTTCTTCTTTTTCCGCGATGGCGCAGTGAGCGGCCTTTCGCAAATGCACCGCATGCGGATCCAAAATGTCACCTGCGGATCCGCATGATCTATGCCTCCTCTGCCTTGGCAAGGGGCATAGAACGACAAGTGCGGCCACTGCTTGGCCTTTACCAAGCAAGCACAGAAGAACAGGGAGAACCGTCTCCGCAAGCTCCTCTGGGACCAGGCCTTGATGCAATCGGACCAACTGCTCTTACGGCCTGATTCCTCTTCAACCGCACCGCCTCCTCCACGTTCCACCCCAACTGTGAGCGCTCCTCCGAAGCGTCCCGCTTCCACCGCTCCTCCTCAGCGTCCTTCAGCTGAAGGCACTACTCCAGCGGAGACCCAGGTGCCGCCTTCTTCCCCAGCCAAAAAACGGGAGAAGCGCAAGCACACGGATTTGGATAAGCCTTCCGCTCGTAAAGTTCCAAGGAAGGAGAAGGCAGATAAACCCACTCACAAGACCAAGAAACCCGATCGCCCCAAACACTGGGGCTCGGGTTCGTCTGTTTTTTCAGTACTGTCTGCCGCCACAGTACCGACCCCTTCGGGACCGGCTCTGTAACTTACTATGCAGGTAACACCGCCGGGATCCCCCAGGCCTCTCATTTGGCCTGAGAGCGTGCCGACCAAACAAGTGGAGTCTATCTCCACTTGTTTGGTCGGCACTTCAGGAGTCTATCTCTGATGGCAAGATTAGAGACTCCCCACCAAGGGAACGGTCTCTGACTCCAGTGCCCACGACTGAGCCACCTGTGGAGTTACCTTCGCCTCCAAGGCGCCGCAGCTGCTTGTCTGAACACCGGGGTGATGACTGGAGGATGCACGGATATGGTGCCTTCCCAGACTGGGGTGGCTATCAATCTTATTCGTACTACGCTCGGGATCGTGCGTCTCCATCGGCCCCGAGAGATTCGCCTTCGACGGCCAGGCATGTGGAGAGGGGACGTCTAACCTCCCCAGAAACGTCGTCTTCGAGCGACCGTCCACTTTATTATCCGGATTCGGACGAATCTGAGGTTGACTCTACATCCCCCGATGTAGCAGTCGCCTCCCAAGGACCGGCGTCGCCCGATGAGCCACATGTCTCCTTTACGGAGCTCATGTCCCACCTCGTCCGTTCACTAGAGATTGAGGCTAGTCAACAGCCGGGCCCATCCACTGATCGCTTCTATGATGTCGTGAGGGGAGAACAGTCTGCAGCCATAGTCCTGCCGCTTATTACCACACTTCAGCAGGCTATGGTACAACCCTGGGATCAACTGGCCCAACCGCAAGCGACCTCCCGTCAGTATGAGGCCATGTACAGAGTTCTGGAGGACGACATTCCGTTCCTGATTCACCATCCATGCCCAAACTCTGTTGTCTTCAAATCCTCCCAGGGCAGGGAGTCCTGGAGACACATAGCCCCTCGCAACAAGGAAGGGAGGAAGATCGATATGCTCGCCTGCTGAGTCTATGCGGCCTCTGGACTTGGCGTGCGCATATCGAACTATGAAGCAACACTGGCACGTTACCAGTATTTTATTATGCAAAAACTGGATAACGTTGCTTCCTCCCTTCCAGACCGCCAAGCCGAGCTTGCCAGGGTATTCATAAAGGAAGCTATGCAGGTAGCAGTGCAGCAATTATCTACCGCATGACATCACGTAGATACCAATTCGAGAGCTCTTGTGAATGCCATCTCGCTGCGCCAACATTCATGGCTTCGTAATTGCAATTTCCCTGAAGAGATGAAACAGAGGATCGAGGAAATGCCATTCAACAGTACCGGGTTATTCCATCAGAAAACCGACCGCAAGTTAAAAGCGATACACGAATCGCGTATGACCGCGCGCCGCATGGAGCTTCCTCTACAGAGGCGTAAGTGGCAAGGGCCTCGTTCCTCTTACCGTCCACAATTCCACCCTCGGCAACACTACCAACAAAGACAGCAACAGCGAAGACAACAGCCGCGGCAACGTTTCCCCCAGGGCCGGCGGCGCTTCGACGCTGACAGACGTCCACGTTGACGGTCCGGGCGAACCATTCTCTCTCTCCCCACACCACTTTCCCTCTCCATTTTGGGGACCGGCTCCAGGGCCGACTCCCCATTTGGGAGTCCATTACATCTGATAGGTGGGTGTTGTCTATCATTCAGTTCGGATATAGGATAGAATTCGATATCGTTCCTCCACCATGTCCGATTCGATTTACATCTTCTTCATCAGTAGTGTGCGAAGAAATCTCTCAGTTGCTTCGCAAGGGCGCGATTCGACAACTATCCCGCTCGGAGGGATTGCACGGATTCTACTCCAGATACTTCACCGAAAAGAGACGGTGGTCTTCGTCCGATTTTGGACTTACGGAATCTTAACAAATACATCAAAACAAAAAAGTTTTGGATGACCACTTTACAGAGTATTTTTCCGTTACTGAAGAGAGAGGATTGGTACGCCTCCTTAGATTTGAAGGATGCTTATTTTCATATTGCTATCCATCCTTCACATAGACGTTTCCTGCGTTTCACTGTTGGGCTCAACTTGTTCGAATATGCTGTGCTACCCTTTGGCCTGGCCACCGCACCTCAAGTTTTTACGTAGTGTATGGCACCAGTATGTGCGCACATATGGACAAGAGGAGTGCAAATATACCCATATTTAGACAACTGGCTAATTGTCTCCCAAACTAAACAAGGGCTTCTGTCTGCAATACACATGACCTGCGCCTTGCTCGATGATCTTGGACTATGTATTAACGACGAAAAATCGTCCCTTATTCCCACGCAGGTCATCGACTTTATTGGGGCACGTCTCGACTCCACACAGGAAAGAGCTTTCCTCCCTCCGGACCGTCGCGCTACCTTATGTGCCCACATCCATCAAATCCGAACGCTAGGAACGGTTCCGGCTATATCCATTCAGAGACTATTGGGGCACATGGCTGCTACAGTTGCCATTGTCCCGTATGCCAGACTACGGATGCGGACCATGCAGCTGTTTTTCAACACGTCGTTTTGCCCACAGCGAGATTCTCCCAACAAACTGATCCGAATTCCGTCTGTGATACTCAACACTCTAATTTGATGGACCATTCCGAGCAACCTGTCTGTCGGTGTCCCGTTCCGAACACCTCATCGAACGAAGACCCTGTATACAGACGTGTCACTACTGGGATGGGGCACAACATGTGCGGACCTTCAGGTTCAGGGAACTTGGAACTGACAGGAAGCAAGGAAGCACATCAACGTCCTTGAACTACAGACGATTTTCAACGCCCCAAGGGCTTTCGAGACTGTCCTATGCCAACAAGTTGTCCAGATTGCATCGGACAACATACCAGCTGTCTTCTACATCAACAAACAGGGCGGCACAAAATCTCCACCTTTAGCATGTCTCTCAATGGCCATTTGGGACTGGTGCATACCGAGGGACATTATGCTTCTAGCAGTCCACCTCGCAGGGACCGACAACACCGAAGCAGACATGTTGAGCAGACATATGTCAACAACGCACGAATGGGAGATGGACAGACAAATATGCCACGACCTCTTCCATCTGTGGGGCTATCTGGACTTGGACTTGTTTGCCACTTGCGACAACAGAGTGTGTGCCCTATACTGTTCCAGGGCAGGCATAGGATCGGGATCGATGGGAGATGCCCTTATGATCCCCTGGGACAACATAGCCTTTTATGCGTTTCCCCCAATTCCACTTCTAACTAAAGTGATAGTGAAGATATCTCAAGAGAATGCCACAGGAATAATAATAACTCCATGGTGGCCAAGACAACCGTGGTTCGCCACCCTTCTTCGTCTATCCAAAGGGACGTTTCTTCGCCTCCCGTCTATTCCTCAGCTATTAATGCAGCAAAACGGAGTGATCCAACATCTGGATCTGACTGCCTTGAGGTTGACAGCATGGAGGATCACTTGAGTCATTCTGCTTTGTCGGTACCAACGACATCCGAACCTCTACCGGAATGTATTCACTCCACTGTACCAACGGCCCCTAGGTCGGTTTCGACAACAACTGCTTCGCTACCGGTGACTGTTGACCAGGAAATTCAGGCGATTCTCACATCTGCTCTAAGACGGTCCACTCGTCACTCATGCAGCTAAATGAAAGAGATTTTCCTCCTTTGCAGAGCGCCATTCTTTTTCTCCTGGAATGGCCTCAATTGACAATATTTTACAATTTCTCTTGGGACTTTATCATTTGGGACTGAAACCGTCATCCATTAAAGTTTATGAAGCCGCTATTTCACACTATCGTGGTGCACTTCAAGGGATTTCAGTTTTCTCTTAACCTCTACTTTGACGCTTCCTTTGGGGGTTACAGAACCTACACCCTTCTATTCACCTGCGTATGCCAACCTGGAGCCTTTCGGTCGTACTCCAAGCACTTACCAAATCTCCGTTTGAGCCACTGGCAACTGGCGACCTACGCCTGGTGTCCTGGAAAACAGCTTTCCTCATAGCGGTGACATCAGCTCAGAGAGCAAGCGAACTTTCTGCTCTCCGCATAGACCCTCCATATCTTAATTTCCATAAGGAAAAGGTCATTCTTCGTATTGATTCTTCCTTTCTTCCTAAAGTGGCTACACCATTCCACTTGAGTCAAGATTTCGTTCTGCCAGCCTTCTTTCCAGTGCCGTCAAATCCAGTAGAGCGGGCTCTACATACCCTTGATGTTTGCCGCTGCCTGGCTTTCTATCGCTCCCGTACAGAATCCCTCCGTCGTATGAACAGACTCTTTGTTAAGTATGCCGAACATGACAAAGGACTTCCAGTCACACCTCAAAGGCTGTCACACTGGATCACCCAGACTATTGTCCTGGCCTATCAACTATCAAAAATAGACTTACCTGTTACCCCCAGGGGTCACTCCACATGAGCTGTTTCGACTTCGTCTGCCTTTGCCGCTGGGGTCCCGCTCCAAGATATCTGTAAAGCTGCAACATGGTCAGGGCCATGCACTTTCGCCAAGCACCATCGGCTTGATGTGCGCGCCAGGCAGGACTGCTCTTTCGGCAGAGCTGTTCTTTCGTCCGTTCTTCGCTGACGACACCTCCCTCCTCCGAGTTGGGTAAGCTTGCTAATCACCCGTATGTTTGATGCACAGAGGTCACGACGAAGAAAGGCAGGTTGCTTACCTGTAACTGATGTTCTTCGAGTGGCCATCTGTGCAGTCACACAACCCACCCACCAGCCCCACTCGGTGTCCATCATTACATACTGCCTCGGTACCACGCTGTAATTTGCATCGGTACCGATGGTATATGCCAGTGAATGGATATTGTTCTCGGTACCGTACTATACTTTGCATCGGTACTGTTGGGGCTCAATGCCGTTTGCAACTAATTTTATTCTTAACCTGTAGAGGGCGAACGTTCGGTCTTCAAGACTGAACAAAATGGCGGACACTCCGCTCTATTTATACCATGAAGGGGGAGGGGAGCGGAGTTTTCCTGCCAAAAACTGTTAGCTTTTTAATCTTCCGGCCTAGGCACTGCGCAGATGCAGCACCCATATGTGTGACTGTGCAGATGGCCACTCGAAGAACATCAGTTACAGGTAAGCAACCTGCCTTTCTCTGCTACACAGCCTGATCTGAAGGACATATTAGGTCCTTATGTTAGAAGATCAGCAATTTCATGTTTGAGTCCTTTCTTTTGGGCCTGATGCTTTATTAACATTCAGTTTGTCAGTAAGTGTGAGAATGTAATCTTTTGTTGCTACTATCTCCCTTAATGTCTCTGATTCCCTTCCTGAATACTTAAGTTCTTCTTTGTGATCTCTGTGTATCACACATACGGTCTTTGCACCTGTGCAAAAAGGAAAGGTTGTCAGGAAGTTTCTATAGCTAAGCATTCAACTGGGCAGAATACACTCCCCTTCCTTTTACAGGATAGCATGGAGAGAGGCTTCCTTCCACCCCCTTAGCTCCTTTTCGACCACCATTGTTCTTGGATTGGGAAGGGCTTCTCTCTTTCACTTGAGTATTTGCTTTCTCTCCTTTCTCATATTTTCTTCTTGAAAACCCTCTCTTTCATTCCTCTTCTTGTGAACCCATTTTCACTCTTTGTCTTAAAAAATTCTTACACAAATATATTTTTCTATTCAATCTCCTATCTATCACTCCTTGTATCTTTATCTGAGTTGCCTCTTTGCTTTTCTCTGCCTCAACTCCTGCAATGGCATTGGTGGCTTACTGAGCTGTGCTACCTGTGAGGGTAAGTTTCCTCCCTCCAACAGCCATTCTGTATGCCTCATCTGCCTGGATGCAGGACACAACATAGAGGCCTGTCCTCACTGCCAGATCTTTACAAAGCAGACTCCGAGACACCAGGCCATTCTCCCAAAGGGCAAACTCTGGAAGAAGTCCCTCCAGGTCTCTGACTCCTCCAGACAAGGATGGACTATCCTACCTCAGTAGCAAGAGAACTCCTGACCAAACTATGATCACTGTGTCAGGGCTGCTCACTTGGTGACCACATGGTTAGAGAGGCCACTCATTGATAAAAAAAAAAAGATGGCCACGGCCTCACCCAAACAAAAGAGGAGGTGTTGCATGGGGCCCCTTTATAATCGCCTGCCAAGTGTCTGCAATTCTTGGCACTCAGAGGCAGTCCCACCAGGTTGCTGGACCACCCATTGCCTTGGATATTGGCAATCAGGAGATCATACTCCTGAGCTATTCCAGTGCCACTTGAGACCATCATGATGATCCGCAGGTGCTCCAGTGATACCAACAGCAAGAATCAACTTCCTTACTCCCGAGGAAACACAGATGTGTTCCAGACTTGCAATGACCTGCAAACCCAAGGTTCATGGGATCTCAGAGAGGCCAGCAAGCACATCAGTTTCCTGGAGATGCTAGCCATTCACAAAGCACTGATCTCCTTCCAGTACTCCCTGCATGCAGATGACAACATGACCTTGATGTTCTATAACAGCAAGCGGGGAGCACACAGTCCATACCACTGACTGGACTGACCATCAACATATAGGACTGGTGCATCACCAGGGACGTATCCATCACAGCAATCCACATGGCAGGCAGGAGCAACACATTGGCAGATACATGCAGCTGCATGACTCTCAACATACACACTTAACAGCTGAATGTAATGGTCCTCTGTAATCTCCATAGCAAATGGGGAATGCCATCAGTGGACCTGTCTGCCATGGCCCACAACACAGCGTGCCTCTAGCTCTGTTCACAGACAGGGCAAAGAACCAGCTCCCTGGGAAACACCTTCATTCTTCAGTGGTGGAAGCTCTGTTCCACATTTTTCCACTATTCCCCCTGATCACCAGAGTGATTGCCAAGATCAGGAAAATGGGATGGACTGCATCCTCATTGCTCCATGGTGGCTGACGCAACTGTGGTTTGCCCAAGTTCTTTAGCTGGGGAAATTCATTCAGCTTCCACATACCCAGGACCTGATCTCACAAAATCAGGGCCAAGTTATTTGGCCTGAAATCATGACCTTGCACCTCACAGCCTTGAAAACTGGGGGAGGGCCTCTGTCACCAGACGTCAGTTTCATATTAGATGTGGCACTTAAGCCATCGAGAAGGAGGACCTACCTGGCAAGATGGAACACTTTCTGCAGACTTGCTTTCAGAAAGGACTAAACCCCTTTTCCATTTGGTTATACCTGGCAGCCATCTTCTCCTTTCACCCAGAAATGGAAGAACCCTCAGTCTTTGTGCACCCTCTATTGCGACAATTCCTGACAGGACTCCAGAACCTCACCCCACTATCTGACCATGCACCCCAGAATGATGCCTATCACACATGCTGCATCACTAAAAAACCCTTCAAACTGCTGGCCACAACCAACCTCTGTCTCCTCTCCTGGAAGGTGGTTTTCATTAGCAAGATGTCCCAGTGAGCGGTGCACTGAGGCTATTCATCTGCTACAGCAGTCAGAATAAGGCAGACACACTGTTTTCACATAGACTGGCCAACTGGATCACCACAAACTAGCAGATCTCTACCTCACTACTTGGGCTAAGGCCTACTCCACATGAGCATTAGCCATGTCCACAGCCTTCCTCACTCGGATCCCCTTGCAAGAGGTATGCAGGTGGCCACCACATGGTAAATACCCTCAACATTAGTCAAGCACTACAGACTGGATGTTCATGCAAGGGCTGACTGCTCCTTGAGCAGAGCAGTCGTCTCTTATGATGACACTACCCTTACCCTAACCTTTCACCAGGTAAGCTTGCTACTCATCCATATGTGTGATGCTCAGAGACCACAAAGAAGAAAGGCAGGTTGCTTACATTCGTCAATTGATCATCTGTGCATGTACACAAGCTACCCACCAACCCTGCTTGGTGTTGTCCTTTTAAGAATTGCCCCCTTGCTTACCAGGGGTTATAGGGACCAGACCAGGTCAGTGACCCATTCTTCTCTTGGTTGAGAATCAATGGTGGTCTCCATAGGAACTGAGGAGATGGGTTGAGGCCTTTCCCCACATTATCCTGGAACAGGAAGGGAGGACTCCTGCCCAGTTAAATGCTTAGCTATAGAAGCTTCACAACTACAGGCTCTGCGCGGGCACAAAGCCCACATGTATGAATGCACATATGGCCACTTGAAGAATGACAGTTACAGGTAAGCAACCTGACTTTCATAAACTTATATCTGTTTTGTATCTTTGCCTGTAAAGACAAAAGAATTCATTCAGTTTCTCTGCAATCTTCTTAACCAATTTTAGTGTTCCTTTCATTCTATTATGATCCAGTGGTTCAACTGCCTCTTTAGCTGGTTTCTTTCGTCTGATATATTTAAAGAATTCTTTCTGTTAGCTTTGATATTGTTAGTGCCCCTCAGAATGTTTCTTTGTCTCTATTCTTGTCTGCTTGAATCTCTGTTACACAAGCTTGTATTCCCTTTTGCTTTCCTGATGTGAGAAGGATTTCTATTTTTTGAAGCACATCTTTTTATCTAATAGTTTCCTTGATTTTCCTTGTTAGCCAAACTTGTGACCTCTTCAACTTCATGCTACCTTGCCTGTCTTGTAGTATGTATACTGTCTGTGCCTTCATTATTGTGGTTTTGAGTAATCTTGAAGCATTTTGAAGGGATTTAATCCTCTTGACTCTCCTCTTCAACTTTTTTAACCAGCTCCTTAATTTTTGAGAAGTTTCCTCTTTTGAAATCAAACCCAACTGTTTTGGACCTCTTTAACAATCTTCCACCTAACTCTAATTCAACCTTGCAGTGGTGTGGTCACCATTTCCAATTGGTGCAACATCTCATATTAGATCCTGAGCAACCCCTCCTAGGATTAAATTCAGGATTGCCTCCCCTCTAGTTTCTTCCATGACCAACTGTTTTAGGGTACAGTAATTTAGAACATGGAGAAATTTAACCTCTCTCTCAGAACCAGAACATACATATATCCAGTTAATGTGTGGGTAATTAGTCACCCATTATTACAGTACTGCCTTTGTTTGATGCTTCTCTGATTTTACTGTCCATTTCAAGACAGCATTTTGGCCTGGAAGTTGATAGCATATTTCTATGATAAAATTTGTTTTGGAGCCAGGTGTTGTCACCCACAGTGCTTCTGTGGAAGAGTCCGCCAGACTCTGTGCCCTCTTTGAAGTACAGAGCATGACCTTTTCCAATATAACCTTCCCTGTACTTCCTCTACTGTTTATATCTAGAGATGTCCGTATCCAATTGATACTTTCCATTCCCCTAGGTTTCCATATCTAGCTTTTCTTTAAAAGCAGGCAGTCCAGTTTTCCCATTTTGGTAGGTTACAACTCTGTCTTGTTAACTAACCAAGAAAATGTCTGCGCCTTGAAACTGGTCATCACACAACTTTGGATGCAATCAAATACAATGCTAAGCTCTGGATCTGTCAGAAAAACTTTGCAGTTGCTGCTTAAAGGCTGCATGCAGACACAAAACTAAACCATGTTGTACTATTAAGAGAACAAACTTCAGCCCCATAAACAATCCTTTGAAGTTGGCTTTTTCATAGTTTAATGAAGTATAGTTAGTCCATGTTCAAATAATGCAGCAAAATTCAATAAATTTAAAACAAAAAGCAAACGCTTCCAAGCCCTTGGAGAGGAGCTTGTAACATCCAAACTTTTCTACTGTAGTTTCATGTAAGTTCATTCCTGATTACATTAAAAAGAAAAATGAAACTAAACCATTAACTCAGAGCATTTTATTTCAAATGGTGTATTGGCAAAATGCACCTTTGACAGCTACTCAAAACATAATAGTTCATTGCAAATATGCTGAAGATAGTTTGTAGTTCAGTTTTTCTGGTTTCAGTATGCATATTTATATAGCATACTATGTCATAGTATCTGCTATTGGGATCTTTTAAGAGCTTACTTTATAATACATTAAATAAACTGAGAGGCCAAGTTCGCAGCCTATTACACAGTTTCACCTACCTGTTGTAGATCATCTGAGATTGCTACTTCAGATAGTTAGTTGATAGGCTATGTAAAAGTAATGATCATATAGTTAACCAGTGCTTGTCTGAAACAGCAGTTCAAGATGTATTGTTCAACTTGAATGTAGTGTTCTTTCTATTTTTGTTAAGCTTTGGAGAAAATAGAAGCATTAGCATGTGCAAATTCGTTTTCTCAGAATTATATAGCACACTTCTTTAAGCTGCATGCTATGCTTCAAATATTAGAACTGAATTTACAATGTAGTTCTTTTTATTGACATCCAGTGGCCAGTGCCATTAAGAGTAAGTCATATTCTATATGGCAGAAATTAGCATTTCATTAATAAAATGAAAGCAAAACTCCTTAAATTCTGCCTTTATACAATTGTGGTGTCAGAACTCTTTCCATTGCTTCAGCCTTACAATATTACAAACTGTTCTGGGAAGAAAAAATTTAAAAATTTAAATTTAACTGGAATTATGATGCATGTAAATAATAGCAGTTTGGCTTTCATTTTGCAGTGTTCTCTAATTGTTATTTATCCTTATTCTCAGACTGAAGAATGTCTAGTAGTAGCTAATTTTCACTGAGAAAGCCCAATTTCTTTTGCTTGATCCCAAGAATAACTTTCATTCCTAAAAAGCATGGAAATACAAACCTTAAAAAAAATGAACCTTCAACAAATATGCAAAATCTCTGTTCCATTTACTGTGTAGCCTTTAAATTTGTGTAACCTTCCCTGACTTGTTTTTGTTTTTTGTTATTTTAAGAAACACCCTTAGGAGGTGGCAAGAAAGGGGTGCCTTCACCAACAGTAATTATACCCATCCATCCCAATTCAGCCCCATTCACTCCATTTTGTGCAATCACTTCTAAGGTTCTTTGTGTGTGTTGGGGGACTGGGTCAGGGAGAGATTTACTGAAATATGCTTAAGTACAATAAACCCAACACTAATTGTTCTGCAAAGAAGCCACAGTTGGCATGGGGGTTGGGTAGGGATAACACTCATTTATTGGCTTAGTCAGAATATGGGAAGTGTTGAAAGCAGGGAGCATAGTGTCAAATATCAGTTTAAGGCTTAATAGCAAGATGATATTGTTAAGTGGAAGTTATTGCGCACCCCACCCCTAATTTGTTGCGCCTTTTCAGAGTACTTTGTTCCTTTTTCTTTTTCAAGGCTTCTAAAGTGCTCAAATGAATTTGTACTTTCTATTATTTTCTCTCTGTCTTTGCAAGGGTGCACAGTTAGCCTATGTGCAGTGTTTCCTTACTGATTTCCTATATGCAATTTACTTCACTGTAGTAGAGTAGGCCACATTGGAATGGGTATTTTTTTTGAACCTATAATGGTACAATAAAATAATCTGACAAGGGGAGACTAAACATAGAAGATAGATGACGCTCTGCTTTTATGCACTCACAAATCACCTGGGGGAAAAAAATATGACTGTAATTCTATACTTCTGAGCCCCCTCCCCAAAGTGGCACATGTAATGAGTGCAATCAAAAGTGGTAGCATTCAGAAAGTTTCTTACCATAGGAAGAAGGAGGCAAGAAGTGTTGTCATGCAAAGGGCACTGGAGATACCTTCAGGGGACAGGTTGGATTGCTGAGGGAAGGAAGAAATCACACCAAGCCACTGGGTGCCCAATTTCTGTTGCGAACGATATGGGTTGGTAAGCAAACAACCAATTCAGGGTGCTTGTTCTCCAACATGGCTCACTATAGCATGTGCATCAGCTCTCCCTTTCCTTCTCCCTCTCCCTGCCTTCCCGCTCTCTCCCCTCCAATTTAACACCCCTCTCATGAAAGCTGCTGCTACTACTGGGCTGGAGATTATATGGGTACCAGTTTCCTTACTGCAGCTGTTTTTGAATAAAGAAAGGGATGTAGAAGATCCAACCATGGATCTCACATGTTTGTCTAATTGGGTCCTGAAAGGTGCTGAATTCTGAATTTTTTTCTTGATAGCATTCTTTTAATATTGGCTGCTTTAGTTAGCACATGTTCTTATCCTGTAGAGAAGCTAACATTTGGACCAAATTGTAATAGAATCACATACAAATATTGCCCTTTAGTAAAGCTAAGAGAATTATAAGATACTTGTTCTCTAAGTTTGCCTTCCATATATCACTTGTGTATTTTGAAATGGACACTAATGATTTACAATGGAGAGAACAAAAAATGTCATGCAGAGAGAGTTACTTTCTGCATTGCCATGGTATGGTCAAAGTAGCGTTTTGGTTTTATTTTGTTTTTTTATTGTGTGAGTCATTCTGAGGTTATTTTGGGTGGCATATAAACTTAATAAAGAAATATTTTATGCCTATTGTGCAATGACAAAGGTGTATTTTTCCTTTGTTCTTTTCAGAGCGCTGCAGCAGCTCCCAGTCCAGTGCTAGGAAACATTCCCCCAGGAGATGGCATGCCAGTAGGTCCTGTACCACCGGGGTTTTTTCAGGTATTCAGAAAAAAAATTATGATTATAGGAATTTTAGGTTTTAGAAATGGGTTGATAGCATTATTTGGCACTGCCACAAGAAGGTACCAAGTCAATTTCTACCATGTATAAAATGCATAATATTTAAGCACAATTTGAATGGGGTGGGGAATTAGGAGAGACTTATCAAGAGAAGACAAATTTGTGTTGTTTTACATTAGGAATGGGAAATTGTGAAGCAGTGTATATTCAAAATAATCTATGATAGCACGTTAGATGTGCAGCAGTTGGTTTGTCTTATGCTACAGGTGAGGCTGTATTTTCTATACTATATTTCTATTCTATTTCTATACTATATTTTGTATACTAACATAAGGAATGAGTTCCTTATGTTGCCTTATCAAGATAGTCTATCTACTTGAAACTTCATAATTCTGATACTTTAAAGGTTAGCAGTGCTGTGAAAAAAGTAGTGTATTTGTGTTACACAAATTCAAACTAGCAATGTTGAGTCTGAAACCTTCAAGGTGTTATATGTATTCCTGGAGGCTCTTTGAAGACAGGTTTCCTCTTGGTTTTCCCAAATGTTGGCTGCCTTGTTAACCCAGAGGCATAAAACAGGTTCTAGAAACAGTATTCATTTGTTCAAGAACTTGCTGCACCTACTTGAATGGAAGATGAAAGCTACTGTCTGATGATGCTCAGATAACTGAAAAAAATATTAAGGCTGCAATCCTATATGCACTTACTTGGCAGTAAATCCCAGTGGAATTTATTTCTGAGTAGACATGCATAGCATTGTAGTAGAAGTTGCTGAAAGATAGAATATGAAGCCAACCTAATGGATGTGTTGGCTTTTTACAAAGAAATATTCTTCAATGGAGCAAAATGAAAAGTTCATATATTGACATATTACATTCTAGCAGCAGAAAGGAAAGTGGAGTTGTTTCACATTGTGTCTTATCCTGACGGGTAAAAGGAGAGAAATGCTAGTATGAAGAGACCACTGATGGCATTACTTTCTTGAACGATGTTGAAGATGTAGAACTACTCACAGCAATTGACCCAGTTTGCACAGCATGGCAACTGTTTGTGGGTAACTAGCCACAGTGTGTTGTCATCAAAATGCAGACTGCTTACCACAGGCTGATTTATTTTGAAGCAAGAAGCCATACTTACAACCTGTGGCTTGCTCTAAGGTTTGCTTCACCCCCAGTGCTTTGTTCTGTCATTCAGTTCGGATCAGCAGGATCTGGGTTGCAGAGATTTACTAGCAAGTCACTCAGCAAGAGAGGCAACCTCCCCTACCTCTCTTTGTGATCTTGCTCATGCTGCCAGTGAGCTCTTCCATAGATGCCCTTGGAGCAGTTGTTCTGGGTTTGCCACCTTTTAAAAATGTACACAAGTGTGCATTATCATAGAAACATGGAAACAGAGCGAGTCAGAAGGGTCCTCCCAGGCCATGTAGTCTGACCCCGGCTCTAGCCAGCTCCGCTCATGACATGCCTATGATGATGGTGATGGTGAATGTCACTCTTTTGCATGTGCATGAGACCACATTTAGAGTTATCCAATATGGGTAATCCTTACTGGTTAATTTCTTTGACTACTTCACCCATCACAGGAAACTGCAGAGTGCAGTAGGAAGAAGACTGATAAGGCAAAACTCCTGTTTCCCATGTCCAGGTGCTAGTTGTCAAATGAAAAGGGGAAAATATGAGGAGACCAGGTGCACCCAAAATTGGGTAGGGACAAGTGTCCTAACTTAGCAGTGCAATCCCCTGGTTGTTATAATACATTCATAACTTACCTCTTTTCTCTTGTAAGGAACCCAAGGGCTTACAAGGTTCTCTGTATGTATCTTCATAACAACAACCCTGTTAGGTCAGGGTAAGTTAGCAGCTGTCTAAGTAAGATTCACAGCTGAGTAGGGACTGGATGCAGATCTCCAAAGCCCCAGTTCATCAGAATGGCTGTTTTAGTTTTTAAGTGTTGAACTGACGAGTTCTTAGTATCCTCAACCTTTTCAACACTTTCCTAAATCTGCAGCAAATCCAGGAAGGGGAGATATTGTTGCCCCCATTTTCAGAGGTTTTGGAGGGACTAGTAGAAGTGAACTTTCCAGGGTAAGTGCTCTGAAAAGGATCCCCAAAAGTTGGGAGCATGTTTGTATCTCCCCCTTCCTAACTAACTTCAAGAAGCAAAATATACATTTTCAAGGCTTCAAAAATAAATTGCAGCAGATAAAAAGATAGTGATTGGAGGAGGTAGGGGAAGACAAGGCAGGTTCTCCAAGGAATAGCAATGGAAATACCAGCTGGAGGACAAGGGAAGAAAAAAATCAATAGTGAACTCAATAATCTATCAGGTGTAGCTTATTCATAGAGTAGCTTAATCTATCATGTGAACCTATCCATTGTGTGCTCTTCTGTAGATAGATGGAAAATGAAGTTTTTCAGGATTAAATTCATAATAAAAGAATCCTTTAAAAATGAAAACAACAAAGAAGGTCATCTCCAAAATCTAGTAAAAATGTGATTAAGACCAACATATTTCTTGGGGAGACAAACATCCTGTTCAGGTATTCATCTGAACACATGAAGGTTGAAAGTGAATGGAGCAGTGGAATGTCTCCTCCTCCTGCATCTCCAGGTGCACTGCCCCAATTTTTCTCAGCTCAGACTTTGCCTTATTGAATTGGCAAGCTCTGAAAGGAAGTTCTATTTGCATTTACTCAAATGAGAATAGAACTCTATGTAATGGGGAACTATGATAGGGGTTAGGTCAGGTTGCTATTAAAAAATAAAAATGAGACTCTTACAGATTCATTTTAATGACTTAACTGATAAGGCAACTTTGTAAATCTCAAAATTATTTTAAAAACTATAACAATCTATACACTGTAACAAGTATTATAATAATTTTGTCATAAATAGTGTCTGGGTTATGATGACACATGTGTCATTTCAGGATTTTTTCCAAAATTTTTCTACCACACAAAATTTTCATCTTAGGGCCTTGGTAGTACATCCAGTTTAGTTAACCAGAAGCTTACGTATTCAGTTGTGCATTGAGGTTTATAGGATCCATTTCCTCTGCCTCCCCCTTCTTTACTTGAATGCTAATAAAGTTTATATGGTTCTGCCCTTCATTCACAAGAAAGCAGGCAACAAAGAAGGCTGCTTGAAAGGCTCTACTCCTACCATTTTAGCTTGTATGAGATACATAACAAGGCATATTGATAAAAATTATCATTAGATTTCAACTGCATTGAATTTTTAACTTAATTCTTATAGCCTGCCAAAATGGAACCGTAGTTAATGGTCAGACAGATTGAGTTAAAAGACTGTTATTCTATGTAAAAGAAAAGCATGGAAAAGTATCTGATCTCTGAAAAATGCAATGCATGACTTAATAGTCTGGTTTGTAGAGTTCATGATAGTTCATTGTTAATTGACCCAACATGGTGGTTGTGTCATGTGGGGCACCTGCCATTTTTGCAGAGCAGCTATGCCATGGCTTGTCCATTTTGTGTGAGCTCAGATGGCATAGTCTGAACTTAGACAACTCTTAAATAACTCTAAAGCAACCTAGCTTTTATTTGAGGGTTTTCTAAGCCTCAAACAACCAATGTAATCTGGGTACATTCAGCACAACTAACACAAGTTAGGCACTCGTGGGCACCATGCAAAAATAGCTCCCACAGGTACCTGACACAATGCAGCGGCCACTGTGGATCAATTAGTCCTCAGTGAGCTGTTTCGCCATGCAAGCCAGGTCCCAATGCGAGGTTCTTACTGAACAACAGGGTGTAGCAAGGTATTACAAGCACTAGGATTTAGAATAAATAACTGAGCCAATTTATTTAACTATTTCATATCCTCAGTGCATTCAGTTCTCAAATTATTTATATGACTGACTTGACCAACTAAGCATTTACATTCTATCTCATGGAGAATTTCTTAGTTTCCAAGTAACCTTAAGTCCTTTCTTCAAAAACATTCTGGCCATTTGCAGCAGTATCTTACATATGTACATTTGAAAGTAAGTCCCAATTTTTTCAGTGGTACTTGCTTTAAATAAACATGCATAAGGTTGTAGGCTTAGTATTCAGGTTATCAATAGCTTATTTACATTTGTGTGTGTGTTTTCTTGATGACATCTCTTGATAATATCCTGGCTTTTCTGTGTCTAAATTCTGATACAAATTATTTGTGATGTTCAGAGAAATCCATCATTAACTTTTCTTAGCCAACAATTAAATGAAATATTGAGGAAGCATTCCTCCTTATTTCTCTGTTTCCTGTCTCTTCTTATAATTGATAGTAAACTGTGGCTCCACAATCCATACTAAAATTCAAAGGTGGCGTCTCATCATCAATGCTGCAAAAAAGGATGTCAGTTGATGAGTAAGTCAGTAAAATCAGAGGAAGAATTTGTGAGGGAATACCTGCAACAATTTAGATTAAAAAGCTGAATATGAACATGAGGAAGCTGCCTTATATAGAGCCAGGCAAGTCTAACTAATTCAGTATTATCTAGGCATAGGGTTTCGGGAAGGGGTCTTGTGGTGGTTAACATGTATATCTTGCTCTTCAGTTAAAGCTGGATCTCAAGGTTAAAGTCTGTGTGCCTGAAATCTAGATAATTCTCAAATAGTCCCAGCCTTTTTGGACTCATGGGCATATAGATTTGGCAATTTGAGAAACTGCTAGGGTGCACTACTACAAAATGCCTAATTAGGGTACTGCCACTAATGGATATTTATTAGATATTTGGTCTGCTCTTGTTGAATCCTATGTGTAATTGCTAGCAGGTTTTGTATGTATTTTGTATGTATTCATTGGTATGGATATATCCAAACACATGTGTCTATATATATATTAAAACAATAAAAATGAAATAAAAAGTTTAATGGATGCAACATGGGGGTCCTCTTCACAGGCACTCAGCACACACAGGCACTGCACTGGAGGCCTCTGGTCTATGCAGAGAACAGCAGATGATGGAAACAGGCATATAGGAAGCCCAGCGTGCTTTAGCCACTGAGGCTAAAACTGCTTGCTGCAACTTTCTTTTTTATTTCTAAAAACATTCTATATGGAACAGCACTTAATTGGGTCTTTCCTGGTTACAAATGCCATTTTATTTTTGCTTTAAAAATCCTTTCCCCCAACAGAACGGTGCTTATTCCCAAATGAATTGTTTTACATGAGGTCAGTAGAAGGAAACTATTTTATTTGTCTAGTCATGATATAAGTATCTTTCTCTCTTTTTTCAGCATATTGGGGATGTAAAAGCAGTTTTTAGATAGTAGGGGAAAGAGAGAAAAAAGTTAGTTGTGTGTGTTTAAATTGAAGCAATGCATTAGCAAAAGGGGAGAGAGTATACAATTCTAAAACAGGGGTGTCCAACCTTTTGGCTTCTCTGGGCCACATTGGAAGAAGAAGAATTGTCTTGGGCTGCACATTAAATACACAAATAGTAACGAAAGCTGATGAGGGGGAAAAAAGGGTCTGTGCATAATTTTCATGATATCTGCCACCACAGATAAGTAAAAAAAAAACCCTCATATAATCATCCTAATTATGCAGCGACCCATTCAGAGAGTCTTTTAAAATCGTCACACAGAAAAGAGGGTAACATAAAACTAGTAGGATATTTGATATTGTATTTGAGAAACTAATGCATCACTATCTGGTTCGATGGAAGTAGTCGAAATTCTCAGTGAGTTCTCAAGGTGCTCATCAGATATTTTGGTTCTATTTGACTTTTAGTTGCTCACAAATGTAGGTGCTTTCAAAAAGCAAAGACATGAATTGTCTTGTGAAGCGAGGGATATCTGTCTCTTGGAAGACAGGACCTATAAAAGTCCATGATCATTTTTTTCTTTAAGTTGAATGTCAGATTGCTGCTTTGTGCATTCCAGTTGAAAATTGCCAGGTAACATATTTATGTTGACTGAAAATTGAGTCGCAAATATACAAAATGGTGATTATTTTCCTGGAAATCATGAAATCTGTTTTTATGAGGGGCGTTCAATGTATTCTCGGTATCAGCATGAAGAAAAAGGAATAATAAATTGAAATAATTTTTATTTTTCAATGTAATCCCCCATAACTTCAATGTACTTGTTACATCTAGAAATTAACTTTTCAATTCCCTATAAAAAATACCCTTCCTCCTTGTCTAAAAAATGTGTGTTAATTGCCGCCTTGAGCACTTAAACTTTGGAAAATTGCTTTCCATGAAGATCTTTTTTTAAATTCAGGAATAGGTAGTAGTCACTGGGGGCCAGGTCTAGGCTATAGGGTGGGTGGTTTATTTCTTTGAAACCACAGTCTCGCACAGCAGCCTTTGAAACACGCGCCATGTGAACGGGCACATTGTCGTGAAGAAGCAACACACCTGCAGTCAGTTTTCCCCGCCTTTTTTCTTTAATTGTTTCTCTTAAATTATGCAGATTGGTTGTGTAAGATGCTGCATTTATGGTTTCACCTTTTTCCTCTTTGAGTCCCAAAACACTGTGGCCATGATTTTTCCGGCTGATGGAGTAACTTTGAATTTCTTCGGAAGGTCAGCACCTTTTTTATGCCACTGCATGGACTCCTGCTTACTTTCAGGGTCATAGTGATGAACCCAAGTTTCATCTCCAGTAAAAATCTGGTCGAAAATACTCGATGGATCTTTACCACAGAGCTCTAAAAACTCCCTACAGCACTCACACTTGTTTCTGAGGTGCCATGAGCATTCGCAGCACCCATCTTGCAGACCTTTGAAAGGTTAAGATGGTCATGAAAATAGTAAATATGGTACCAACGGATAGGTTTGTCATCTTTGCTAACATTTTTATTTTTATTCGGGCACCTTCCAATACAAGTTTCTCCATTTTTTTCACATTTTCTTTCATAGTGGCAGTAACCGGCCCACCCGAGCAAGGGTTGTCTTCAGTGCTTTCTCTGCCCCTTTTAAATTCACTTGACCACTTTTGAACAGTAGATAATGAAGGTGCAGAGTCTTGGTAAACGGCCACCATCTCTTTGTGAATGATTTTTTGACTTTTTCCTTGTTTTGTAAGGAAATCACAGCGCGGTGCTCGATTTTCTTCAACATTGTTGCATCAGTCATCATGGTCATCTTTCACTGAGGATTACTAGGGAACTAATGATCATACTTATTTGAAATTTTGCATGTATACCCTCAGGTAGTGTCATTAGCTAATGAAATAATTAAATTACCCACATCAATAGCAAATCAACCCGATACCGAGAATACATTGAACGCCCTAAATTCTTGTATCAAATCAGAAAGCAAGGCTGCATATTTTTCATTGTTCACAGTATTGTGTTTAGCCAACATGTCAAAATGTATAAAATTGTTTGCAACGGTAGGTTAAAATATTATTGATAATGGTTGCGTTTCACTTGCCAAGTTACCATGAGCACATGTAACATCTGATGGTGTCAATTCGACTGTCTGCGCTTGAAAGATAACACACTGGAAACTGCACACCACCATTAAACTGAAGCCATGCATGTGTACAAATAGTGAGAGCATCATACATACTTTTATTTTACATGACATAGCAACATGACGTCATCTACAAAGTTCATGCTCGTGAACTGCACAATCAAGTTACAAAAAAAAATTGCAAAAATATCCCATAATGTTTTAAGTAAATTTACGATTCTGTTTTGGGCCACATTCAAAGTCATCCTGCGCCACATGCAACTCTCGGGCCACGGGTTGAACACCCCTGTTCTAAAATGACCTGGCTGCACCACTGCTTTTCTATCTAGAAGATGGTGGAAACTGAACCTAGTACTTCATGCTATGCAACTGAGCTAAGAGCCCTTTCCCATAGTATTGTAACTCCTTAGTAAACTATAACTCCTTTTCATTTAATATCAGGATTACTCTAGAACTCCAGTTCTTAGTTCTGGTTAATGGGCAGCTTGACAGGGACTCCACTGTCATCTTTTTCATACATCATAGAGTCATGTGAAGAAGAAGCTGGCGCATGCAGAGGAATACACACCAGCTTGAGTATTGAATATTGGGAAGCCAGAGATTGAATGGTTTTTAATAGATGCATTTAGATGTAAAGTCTGATTCACAGTGTTCTTCCCCTTTCAAAAAGTATGTGTGGGTGAGATCTTATGAATTGGACCCTTGTATGCATGGGCTTCTGTGCAGAGGGCATTAGTCATGCATTACTTTGGGTATGGGGGAGTGATGTGTACCTGCTATACCATAGAGTACTAGCTTACGTACCTGAAAAGATGTGTGTGAGTAGTATCTTAATCACAAGTTCTTACTTTAAATTGATTTTTGGAATTTTTGTCTTTCCTACCACCATTTACACAATTGAAACTGTTTTCACACTAGGTATGATTCATTCTCTATGCACATTTCTACAAAACTTTTGTCTCCTAACCAGTTTAAATTGCATATCTGAATACACTGGCTGTTCCTTGCTGAATCTAAAGAAACCTTGTTTGTCATCCTGTAACATGCAGCAGTCTATTATCTTAATATGTTGTCTTCTGCTTTCCTCAGTATATTGATCTGTATGCCAGCTAGGCTATAAAGCTGTACACTCATTCTGTTTGGGAAACTGTGCCAGACAAGACAATAAGCAGAAAGGTAGATGTGTAATAGTATTGAAAGGATAATCAATTAATGGGAAAGTTGTATCAGTATTAACAAGGCATTGGCCACCATAAAGGGACAAAGCTTGCTTATAAGAAATAATTCCAGAGATGTATTTCTAAGTCAGTAATTTTATTGGCAGAGAAACTAGGAAATGATGTTTCCTGGACAATTAATGGCTTCTCAGAAGGGGCTGCCATCATGTACATGAATTAAAATTCTTGTGATCTCCATGAGAGGCATAAAGTGATGCCTCAAGAGAGTTTCAGAAACAATAAGAATCCTCAGAAGCTCTTTAGAGTTTCCACAATAAAAATGTTGTGCTTAAGTGTCAACACATGGTTGGCAGCATACTACAATATGCCACTGCCAACCTGTGTGATATCTGTTCTAGGTTGCCCATCTAATTTGCACAGGTTGTCTAGTGGTGTACATACTCAGTGTGTATTTTAAGCATATGGTAGAAACTGTGCAGTATGTTTCTGTAGCAAATATTTAGAGTTTTCTTTGCACATTTCTGTGCATGCAGAACAGAACTTTGCTATAATATGATTTTCCTTACCTATGGTTCCATTGCAAAGGAAATAGCTGCTCTTTGTAGGATTCTATTTCACATAGCTAATTATGCACATCATTTGTGCAAGTATTGGGAGACTTGTACAGGTGACCTTCTGGATCATGGCAGCAAGCCAAATCATCTGTCAAAAAGAATAATCCTAATACTTCTAGGTAGCATATATTTTATTGCCATTATTTTTTTTCATAATGTTTTACCTACAAGTGACAGAGCTGCATAGAGACAGCAGCTCATATAATGAGTAACTACAACATTTAGGGTTCCATTCAAATGTGCTGCACAGGAAGAAAATCTAAGTGTGCTTCACAGAATATGCTTCTTTCTGAAAAAGCTACAGGCTCATAATGTGAATGTAAAATTTGTTTACAATTATACAAGTAAAACAGCATGGAGACACGTGGTCACTGCTGGTATTAAATTAACCACAGCATCTTTCTACATCCTGCACTTCTGTACTTCACAAGGCGACTAAGTGTAATCAATGTATAATATTTCCATATGACTTCTCTGCTTCCCATGATCCTACATTTGGCTTTTGCCTTCTGTTTGGAACTTCATGCCTAGTTGGGAGAGGGCGAGCTGGCAATGGGATAGAATATGGACAACTTCCACACTGATACTAAGTGGCACAAGCAGGAGTGGTTTCACCTTGGAAAGGAGAAGTTTGTGGTTGCATCTATCACACTGAATATATAGTAATATAAATGTAGTAGATATAGTGCATGGATTATTTAAATGGCAAGGGCTACATTCCTAAACTCACAGGGAAATAATCCCCATTCAACTCAATGGAATTTACTTCTAAGTAAACATGGGAAGGATTACACCGTAGGTTGTTCTAAAAAGAGAAACAAATAGAAAACCTGATAAGTATAGAAATATAAGGAAGAATTAGGACTAACCAACACTACCCTTCTATTTATTTAGAATCTCAAATTCAAAAATCATGCCCAGAGTTTGACTCATTAAGGATTTCCATCTTCCAGTGTCCATCAATTGATTGTTGTGTATGATCCTGCAATGAAATTGTGATGTCCAATTGTAAGTGCCTATATATATGTTCTCTGATTTGGTACAAGAATCTTCATCAATCACCCCTTAGTGATGTATCTACAAATATGTCAGCAGGTACTATCACAATGCTTCCAACATGAAGCTTTATTGGCTGCTGCAGCACAATAGTGCATGATATTATTAATGGAAGTCATTGCCAGACACAGAGACCTTGGGCACAGCAGCAAATGCAGCCACTCCTTGCTGCTAAGCAGAGTTGTCAATTCCTTACCAGCTGAAAAAGAGCTTTGCTTTAAACAGAGGACATTCTTAAAGAATACTGTAGAAATACCTGGGATGGTACTCTCTTGGTGAATAATATTGCTAAATTCTGTGTAACATAGGGCAGAATAGAAATAGTTAAAGTTAATGGAACTGGCAAAATTAAAATTGATGGAGAATACTTCTGAAAAATACTCAATTGGCTTGCACTGTGCATTTTTCCTGAAGGTTACTCAGGGCTACATTATAGTTGTGCATACCAGGAATCCTCACAGATAAGAGTACAGAATAGGATCCTTGGTTTTGTTTCCTAATAAATCTACCTATTCAGAATTAAAACTGTGCATTTATGGACTTCCTTTGCTCCCATTTCTGCATGCTGCTAGACAGTATCTGTCTTCTTGGCATTAGGCCCACTCTGTGGCAGCAGTTGAATGTAAAAATATATAAATGTTCTATCATATTTCTTTTTTCAGACTTTATTCATTGTAATTCCTAGATTTTACCCATCTTGGAAAATAGGAAATAGATATTCTCTCTCTCTCTCTCTCTCTTTCTTACACACACACACGGGGTGGGGGGATGAATGGAGAAGAAGGCAATATTTACTTCTGGTGACAATACTATGCCTTTTTAGGGACCTGTGAATGAGTAGGATGAGGCTGTAGTGGGCTGCTTCTGGAAACAGGAACTGAATGACTCCTATGCATGAGTTGAACATTGCCCATAGTGCTTTGGATCCAGCTTGTAGATTTTTCCCCCACAAGGGAAGTCATGCAGAGAATAGAACAGAGTTCATACCTAAGTCGCTTGGGAAATGCTGTAAGGCAGTTAACTCCTAATGTTCTGGGAGGTACCACTTTTTCCAAAAAGAAGTTCACTTATAAGCAAATAATGAACAAGTGGTAAATTACTTCTGCTTGTGACTAATGAAGATTCATGTTGTGAAAAGGAGATGATTTTAAAATATAAAATGTAAAACATTGGTATTTGTGTGATTACTTTGTTATGTACCATTTTAATGTACTCTTTTTGGGCAGATTATAGTACTATACATTGTCAAATTAGTTATACTCATTTATATAGGTGAGTTAGTAAATGGTAAGTTGCTATGACTGCTGATATAACAATATACCCATAAGATAAGAAAAGATGCATTGACAGCCAGGTTCAAATCATATTTTATATTCTGTTCTTAGGGAAAGCTTTGTGAAAATAAATATCTGAAGTGTGTAAGATTATCATGCCATCTAGTGGCTATTACATCTTATTTTTCTCTTAACTGATATATTGAATTGTGTTGGAGCAGAGTTAATCTTATTTGCAATACAGTAAAGGAAGAATAAAAACAACATAAAGACAGTTTGGGTCATCCTTATTTCCTATTGTATGTTGACTATTATAACATTGTGACACTGTTGTTACTGATGCAGTATAATGTATAATATGCATATTATGGTGCAGTTTATTCTTGGGATTCTCCTGCCAACCTTGCAGTTAGAAAGCATACAAATGCAAGTAGATAAAAAGGTATGACTTTGGTGGCAAGGTAACAGCATTCCATGCATTTTGGTGTTTAGTCATGCTGGCCACATGACCACAGAGACTGTCTGCGGACAAACGCTGGCTCCCATGGCTAAGAAATGGAGATGAACACCACCCCCTAGAATCAGACATGACTGGACTTTAATGTCATGGGGAAACCTTTACCTTTTTTTATTCTTGGGATTAACATGAAATTTGAACAACATATAGTAATAAAATGGCCATACATTTTGTTATCAGATTTTATCAAATGAATAGACTTTATTTAGGTTTGAGTCTACTTAATCTTGTATCTTAACTGAGCCTTATAGGATAATAGTTCACACAACTTATTTATGAAGTGGAACTATTTTAATATTTATCTAACTCGAACTCTGTCCTCCTAGCTGCAAGGTCATATTCCTAATATTTCCCACAAGTACATTAATTCTCATATCCTCATTCATAACTAGAGTTACTTTCTTTTAATCATGTGCTCCATCAGTTTAGTTCAAAAAATGTTGTGGAAATGTATAACCAGCATAACCAGTGGCAAATGCATTCCCCAACTTGTTTTGCTAACAGAATGAAGTATTGTAAATATCTATTTCTAATTACACTTAAGAGCACCTCACTGACAATCAAACATTTACTCTCCTTTCTATATATAATAAAGGTAGTTGAAAACTCTAACTTCATGCTCTACTCTATGCTGAGAGGGATGGGGTTATGTTTGACCCATTAAGGGGGAAATGATATGGAGAGCCTGAAAAGACAAGGAGAGGATACAAGAGCATGAGAGCAATATTGCATGGTAAAAGTTAAAACATGATAAACATAATTTTCTATCAAGACTCTTGGATTGTAGACAAGCAAGTATATAAGGACTTAGTACACTGATTTGCAAACCATTTTAGAAAGCTAATAAGAACAAACTCTAGTGATTATTTTGGCTTGTTCTGATAGGAAGAAGCCAGGAATCCCTGTTCAAATATAATGGTAAATAAAGCATGGTGTAAGAAATTAAGCAGAAGTAATCAAGCAGCATATAATAACATGCTTACTCATGCACTGTATTTATCAGATTTATATCCTGCTTTTTTCTTAAAATTAATGCAAAGCAGTTTATATCATTCTTCTCCTGCTGTCAATCTTATCCCCACAACAACAACCCAATGAGGTTGCTTGGACTGAGAGTCTGTGATTAGTTCAATGTCACCCAACTGGTTTCATGTCTGAGTAGGGACTAGAACCAAGATTACCTGAGCCCCAGTCCCACACTTCTAACCACTATGCCACACTGGCAATGTAAGCTAAAAGTCTCAACATTCTAGTTTACTGTGACATTTGAACCCATCCAACAAAGCTAGGATAGCCAGACATGCATAACTGAAAAATAAGACTTCCATCAGAAGAAAAGAGAACAAAAATGTGTACATGCTAACTTATGAAAATATGCACATTTATAAAAGATTACTATAATTAGGATAAAAATTCAGTACACAGTGGGAATGACTGTGCCTGAGTCTGGGTAACTCACCGTGTTGTCCAAATAGGCAATGATTTTGTCAGGGTGGCTTACGTTTTGTTTGCAAGCCACCCTCACAACTCTACCAAAGGCATCCCTGCAAATTTTGCACATTCCTGAGATGCTAGAACTGAAGGAACAGTTGCAAAACTTATGGAACCATGACAGAGACTCTAAAAAAATATCCCTGAGAAAGAGACTTATTGAGGTACCCTCCTGCAAACAAGGCTATCTCTGGACTTGACACATGACAGATGGCTTCTAGCACTTGTCAAATGCTTCAAAATGGAAGCTCTACCTACCTGCACCCCAAGGGGCTGCAGCAGACACAGGAGATAGGTACTTTGCCAGCAGGTATTTTGCCCATACTCATCATCCACACAAGATTCCCGAGTTCTACTCAGATGTAACTGTGGTTGACCACAGCTGTGAAAAAGCATCAATTTAAAAAACTACAAAATGATGGGTGGATAAAAAAAATGGTGGATGACCACAAGCAGCCCCTGTATGGTACACTGCAAAACTTTAAAGGAATAGCTTAGGGGAGGATTCTATCAGTAGCCTGGGGAAAAACTAATCAATGAAGTGAAGCCATGGCAAGCCCAAATGGGCTCATAACAGGAAGGAGAGAAAAATTGGGATCCTTCGGTAGTGTCCTGTGCAATACACATGGGGGGACCAAGAGGGGAGGAAGAGATCACAACCCATAATATGCCTAATCATATCTTGGGGCCTCCAGTGATTGACCCACATTGCTGCAGCTTGGGTTATTGTACCATCTAACTCTCCCAAGCAGTTCAAAGCAGCTTTTACCAATCAGTGGAAGCAAGGGAAGAAGTGTTGTGGTGCCACAGGACGCATAAGGAAGGAGGTCCCCAAAGGTAAAGGAGGACCTGCTGCCATGTCTGTGATGAGGAAGAAAATGCAGGTAATTTTTTACTTGTACGTTGTCATATGAGTAAGCCTGCAGGAAAAGTTTGTGAATGAATGAGTTGGAATGAGGTAACATTACTACATATGAGGAATCCTGGGAGTAACCTGAGTTAAGTAGAATGGGTTTAGAATACAGTTGACAAAACCTTTACCTAAAGTGTTTTACCTTTATCCTTCCTTGAGCACCAGCCTCTCCTAGCTCTCCTTCCTGTTTTTCACTCTATGGTTCTTTCCTTTTCCTGATGCAATCTCTTGTTTTCCTCCGCTTCCCATTCTTTTCTCCTTCATCCTACTTACCTCTTTCCATTTACATCTATACTTCTCTGTCTGCTGTAATTTTCTCTTACAATCTCTTTGATTGCTTGTTATTCGGTATCATTTTGAAGTTCCTCCCCCCATCATCACTGGAATATCCTCTCAATACACATTCAAAGCTAGCTGGATTTACAGTGTATTAGGGGGAGATGCCAGACCACCACAATCTGATAATGTCACAATGACAAAAAAAATGTTTGATTGCTGTCAAATTTTGGTGGTAAACTGTGATGAAGATTGACAAGGGACAAATTTATTTTATTTGACAAACCAAGGGGATTTCGTGGATGGCCACTGCTCTGTTGAATTTTGACAAAGTGAAAAGGGGCATTAGGAGCCAAGACTACTACGTGTAGGCCGAATGTTGCTTACCCCCACTGTAAGGACTGGCTATTGATGAGTCATCTCAAGAGTCAAGGAAGAAACAAGAAACTCTGATATATACTAAGATAAATGTATTGTGCTTCAGTTGTTTATTTAGTAAGTTTTCTTGTGAAAATAGTTGCACCAAAGATGCTAGCCTGCTTCTACGTGTTGGTTTATCAAGGAATTAGTAAATGGACTTCTAGTCTTCATTTGAGGAGAACATATTGGTGTAAATATGTTATTCATATTGTAGATTAGCACTGTAGGAATGTTGAAATATAGAAATCCAGTATAGCTTATTACAGAAAATCTATTAGTGCAAGCATTTTAGTGCAGTTATTCCAAGAGTGGAACTTCAGTGCATTTTGCTTTACAGATAACCAAAGCTATCAAGATACTTAGTATTAAAATATACTTGCACTCATAATAACTTCATAGAAGTAATCTTCCGAAAGCTATAGGAGTGCACATGGACTTTACCTATTGTAGTTAATTGTGTAATATCTGTTGCTATGAGGTGCTGTAAATTTTCATTATAGGCAAGCCAGCCCTTAAAGCGATGGGTGGGTAGAAGAGGCAGACAGTAGAAAAGACTAGAATCTAAAAGTTAGCAGCTCATTTTGATAAATTTTTAAACATTTAAAATGTGTGCATATATGTAGCAAAAAACACCACCACCACAACCCTGGGCTTGTCTTGAAAGTGTGAGAAGACAAGCAGTTTTTCCTCCATTGTATTCAAAATTGCAGGTTATTTCCAGATGCTCATGTGTATTCAGTAGGGAAGTCCCATTATAACAGAAGCTCTTCTGAAAGTCTACTGCGCATACTCTCAGATTGGATTAAAATCTGTTGCAGAATATATAAAAACAAAAGTTGTGCAACTTTTGGCACTTAACAGTGGAAAGCTATCCTTAATAAAAAAGAAAGAAAAAGTATGCTCTTTCAGACTAAACCCCAAAGGTCAAGCAATGAAAGAGACACAAGAGATGTGTTGCAGTATTGTTGAGACTACAAATGAATATAAAATGCAATTAAATCAATAAAATTCAATCTGTATGGGTGTGCTCTGTGCACTTAACAGATCTCTTGCATTCGCTATCTCTTTTTTACACTCTCCTTTTTCTTTGTCCTTATGCACTGAGAAGTAAGTAGGTGGATTTTGGACTGATATTCCAATAAACCCCTGCCAGTATGGCCAGTGGTCATGGTTTCTGAAATTCTAAATCTAAAACATCTGAAGGGCACCAGCTTGCCTACTCTTGAGATAGATTAAACTTCTCTGCAATTTGTAACCATTTTTTCTTGATCTTAATAGCCTTTCTATGTCACTTTTTTACCCCTATGATATCCAAGGCAGTTAACAAGACTAAGAACCAACAGTAAAACTTATTATTTTACTATGAGCAAACCAGAATTAAAATCAGTTGTCCCACACCTATGTCATCTTTCTCCTTCAATCAAATATTTTAAAAGTAATGTGATAGAGGTGATAGGAGGGAAAGGAACACCATAGTCTGTCCTGCATCCTATTATTAGTATTAAAATTGCATTTTGACAGTTTCTTGAGCCATATATCAGACAAAGAATGGATGAGAATCTGCTTCTCAAAATATTCACCAATAAGGACCCCCTCCCTTCCTATAATACTATTTATAGAATTAGAGTATCATTAAAACAAAAGTAGTGATTGCATTTCATAATAAAACATTGGGAAGCATTTTATTGCACCCTTCTGCTACCATGTGTTTTGCAGTAGAGAAGTATAATAACTAAAATCATTTACTCACTGCTAACCTGATCTAAAACTCAAATTTGGATTAACAGAATATTTAACATCCCTGTGTCAAGAATACTACAGTATGATTCCTGGTATCTATAAGTTTGAAACCTCCACCTGGTTTTTCCCATATTACTAGTGAGATGTTTTTCTGATAGCACATCTCATGATAAAAAATATACATGGAGTTTTGTTATTTGTTGTAGAGCTATATATGATGACTGCTGCCAGTTTTCACTGCTCACAATTTTTACAGTACTGTTACCTTAAGCTGCTTGATTGCTTTTATTAGCACTTGTAACTTCCTGCTGACTGTTGCTTTTAATCATCAAAGGATTTTAAAAAAAAAGGAATATTTTTTGCATGCCTGTACCAGGATATTATATATCACCTCAGGTGGCCCAGGGGCTAGATACAGGTCTCTGAAGTTCTCCGCATGGTTGTTTCCCCTTTTTTCTTAATTGCGATCATTTGCTGTTTTACCATGTTTTGTACATTTCCTGTCCATTCTAAATGGTTGAAATATGTCTCATAAGCTTCCTTGATATGAATGATTGCTTTAAGCAGTTATGGTTTGTTCATTTGTTTGTTTTGGTATTTGTTGCCCCACACCTTTTGCCTTTCACTCCAATGATATTTAGAATGTGGCCCCAAGAGATTTTTCAAAATGGAATCTGGCCCTTGAGTTGAAAGAGATTTCCCAGTCCTTGCCTATAACTGTTGCACTGTTTGTGCCAAAACCTAAAAATATTAAACTTTGAAAATTGATCAACATTTATATAGGCCCTGACTTTAAATATTTGGTGCTGTATGTGAAACAAGAGTGACATGTCATGATTTATGATGGTATATTGACCTGGCTCACACCTATTGACAACCCATGAGTTATTTAAACTGGCTTGTCTTGCATAAGTAGGAGCAAGAAAGTATATTGCTGCCTGCACACCTTTCTCTTCTACTTTCAATTAACATCCTATTATTATTTAATTATTTTCATTTAGTTATTCAATTTATGTATATCTTGCCTATTCCCAGTGATGTGGGTTAAACAACTCAGAGTTAAGCAATTTTTTGTTGCTGGGTTAACTTGAGCTAGTTTAAACCTTAACCCAGAATGTCCAGTTTTGGCTATCACAATAACAGATTGCAAACAGTGCAATAGTAGGTTGTTAGTTTAAAGCAGAAGTGAAGAACATACTGAAGGTACCTTCCCCCACTCCAATTTGTGGGTTACATAATCCATAAATTGGCATTATGTGCCAAGCTCAGTCACTGTAGATGTTGACATAATATTTGAGGAAAACATGAGATTGGTAAACTTTGACATTCATGGGAATGTAAAGAACTCATAGGAGCATAAAGTATTCCAGTTCTTTTTGTATTGTTACTTTTGATATAAAATGTGAACTCAAAAGTAAAACTGTAGTTTCACTTGACATTAATTGACATGCAATATTTAATCAAAACTGGATTGTGATTTATTGTGTAAAGTATGATAAATTAATTTCATTTCTGTCAGGAATTTATATTTATACACAATAAATGCTCTAAAATACTTTTCTCCTTCAATATATTGTTTATATTTGCCAAAGAGTCCTTTCTAAACAATTAAGCTAAGAAAACAAGTTTTCAGATTTCTTACAGTCCTCCTTTCTCATATCTCATATTGACATTTTAATATTTTTCACATTCTAGATGTAATGCTTGGTTATTAATTAAATCTATTTCTCCTCTATGGAACACATATAAATGAGATCCGATAAGCAGACCATTCTTTGTATCCAGCATCACTTTTGCAATCTTCCCTTGCTATATATTCTGTCCCAGTCACTTGCCCATTATCTTTCCATTGCAGGACTGCATCTACAGTTAAACTGTTTGTTGACACCTGATGTGTGTGGACTACTAGATGTTCTTTAATGCAGTAATTTCATTAAAATTTGCACTGATTTTGTATAGTAGTCACAATGGTGCAGGTATGCTGTTTTACAACAGGCAGTGTGTTGATCCTCAAAGGACCTGATTACTGACATTTCAGTTCATGTTCCATCCTGAATAGTTTTGGAAGATTGAAATAAAATGGGGAAAACAGCCTAGGAAAATGTTTCTAATCTTTTCCCCAATGTTATTAATCCATAGGGGCCTGCAGGTTCACAGCCTTCACCCCATGCACAGCCCCTCACTCACAACCCCAGCAATCCCACGATGGGACCTCATGGTCAGGTAGGAAGGTATACAAAAGCACCCATCTGAAACACATTACTTGCAACTGCCATTACAACAATAGTTTGCTCATTTCCAGTGTACCATTTTAAATTTTTCTTCATATAAAGTGGTTCATATTTTGAGCCAGATGCTCTGTAGTCATTTTTCAGTACCTTCTTTAAATAATACATTGAACCACACTTCTCACCCGCTGCCCTCTTCTCCATATTTCGTTTATTTAATACATTATGTGATATTGTCTATTTGTTGGTTTGATTAGTTACTTTCCGAAGACCAATGTACCCTGTAACATTAATTTTGCCATCCAGTGTGAGTCAACTAATTTGCTGTTATTGTTTCCCCAAGTATACTGATACATGTCTTTGCCATACATAATTTCACCTTACCATTTTTGTATGTTGTGGACCAGTAATTGATTATTTTAAACTATTATTTCATTGCCACAAATGTAGTCATAGAAATAGATCCTGTTCAGCTATTGTATATTGCTAAGGGTTTTTAACATTTGCTACTTAAATGTTGGTAAATCATTCAGAATGGTCTCATACATTAATTTTATCTTATGACACCCTTTCTTTCCTTTCAAATCAGCATAGAACATGTCTTTTCTAGCCCTTATACATAACCAGTTATTTATCTTCGTTTCTTATTCAAGGAAAGAACAGAGGCCTGTTGTCTGGAGCTATTATGAATAAAGCAAATGAATATTTCAAAAAAGTGCCTTTGCTTCCTTTTTGTCAATACTTTGCAATATAAACAGTTCCAAGGTGGAAGTGGTATACAACAAGGACTTTAGGGATTATCAGATCCATGTTCATCATTTAAGAGATTAAGCCTGGTTTTGTTACAAGTTAAACAATTCAGGGTTGTGTTTTCCCCAGCTCTGTCTGGAATTACAGGTACATGTCTAATAGTTTAAGTCAAGTGTAATAGTTAGGCTATTTGCATATTTTATCTTTGTATTTCTTAATATTTTGATAAAATAATATTGTGCACTACCTTAACATTGCATAATTAAGATCAATATTGTTAGATTGTATCTTTTATTGCCATTCTAGCTCAGGATTTGGCAGTTATCAGCCATGTGCACTCAGATTACATGTAGGAACTCCTCAGTCACTCTCTTCTTCAACCAGTTCTTTATAACCATTTGGGTCTAAAAGGCATCATGTATAAAAAATCAGTAAAGAAAACTGTGGGTTAGATTTATTTTGCAGTCAATCCTGACATGATGTTTGTGGACTGCATTTGGCCTGGCCATAGATTTTCTTTACTTGCTGAATTTTCTCTGGGTTCACAGAAGAAACTTGAAAAAAAAAAAAAAAAACTACAGCAAAGACAATAAAATGCTGCAAATGAACTTGTGGAAAAGAAAAATAAAACCCTTTAATAGCTCAAAACATATAGTAAAATATGACTCAGATGAGAGCAGCTTTTCTGAGGAGGTGCTTCACCCTCCTCTCATTAGTTACCTGCCTCATTTCATTTGGCAGGGTAGATAAGGCAGTGGTTTAAGATTTAGGTAAGTATAGGACACACGTAAAACATTAGATCCATTCAGAAAATATAGTTAGCTGTTTGCATACTTCAAAACGAGCAATGTAATGAACTAAATTTAGCATGTAATAAGCTTGATTGTGAGCATATCCCTACCAAAAAAAATGATCTGGGCACTACTAATCTGGCAGCTAAAATCTGATGTACTAACAGAATTTGGGAAACGTGAGAACCTGTCTGGGACTTAGATGCTAGTTGCATCATTGACATTGTTACACAGCTCAGTTCTTGACAATATAATATGTATATTATGTTAGGTGTTTTATTTGCACAGTTCAATGTATTGGGTTTATAAAATTGGTTAGGTGGTAATATTTATATGCATATTCATGTAAACATTTCTGTCTTTACTTCTGGAGAATGAAATGCTCTGAAGAATAATACACCAAATTGTGTTACCATGATGATATTATTCCCCGCCATTAAAGTATTCAAAGATGCAGATATAATTACTGTAATATAGTAATTATAATTACTATAATTCACATTTGTATGGAAGAACACCTCACAAAGGTTTAAGTGATTGTTATAGAAAAAGCAGAATCAAATTTTTATGAATTCAGTATTTATGTCAAAATGTATATGTTTGAAACACAACCTTTTCTGAAAGTGAAAGTATTTCCTTGATTTTTGTCCAAGTGCTGGACACTAATCATAGTTTGGACACAGCTGTACAAATGCTCTCAAATCTGATGTTTAAAACCATGGGTAACAGTGCAGTCTCATCAATGCTCTTGAACCTAGAGCACAAATGAACTGTGTAATCCCCAAGTTTATCTGGCCAAGCTTTGCAAAGCCTTTAACCTAACTTAACTGAGGCTTATTTATATTAAACTGTGCCTTAATCCTCATCCTCAGCCCTGCATACTATTGCTTGGGTTAGAAGTATATTTACAGAAAAGTATAAAGGGGCATAGGCATATTTTGTAGCTCTGACTACAAAATCATCTAATATCTATGGGTGTATGTAAAAGCTTCTCTTTCCATATTATGGTTTAGTATGCTCTTATTGAAAATATGGTTTATTAAGCCAGGTTTCCTGGCTTTAATGTGATGTCTCAATGGGCTGGACTTTTTGCTTTTCTGAGGAAAGAAGTGTTGGTATCTCCAACTCTAGATTATACTCAACGAAGAATGTATTTTTTCAGTTAAGTAGGAAGTATAGTAATAGTTTGCATAGCAAAAACAACTTAATGTTACTTTAAGTCTGGGTTAGTCTCAAAGTCTTACTTAAATTTCATAAATTTTTTTACATTTTTATTCTGTTCTATTAATGGTGTTGTAAACTGTCCCGAGATGTCTGTGATGGGACAATATAGAAAAGTTTTAAATAAATAAATGAAATGTTTCTGCCTATGTTCCTAATGCAGTTCTCTCCTTTTGTAGCCTTTCATGTCCCCCCGATACCCTGGAGGCCCAAGACCACCTTTAAGAATACCCAATCAGGTAATAATCCATTTGTTAATTAAATGCAAATAGTAAAAAAAGGGTAAACTAGAAAAACTAAACTTTCATTATAAGTTATAGTAATTTATACATAGTGCAAACATCATGATATTTGTGTTAACATCAGTCAGGTTTTATTATATTGGGGACACATCACATCAACATGTTTCACACAGTTCCATTATAAAGTCAGGAGTCTCATTGTTTTCATCTCTTTACTATATCAGTCCATAGCAACCAACAATAATGCCATGGTAAGAGAGAAACTGTTTTAACATGACATGAGGCTTCCTAAGCATTGCTGAACTTATCTATTGCTTTAAATTCTACATGAACTATTCAGTTTGTAAGGAACCCTCACTGCATAACCTATTAACTATAGATAAGTCATTGTCTCTTGTTTGTTTGTCTTCCCACAAGATAGGTTTCTTAAAACACTGAATAAATGGCATGCTATTTTAAAAACTGAAAATATTCTATAATTAAAAAGTAAGACACTTATGTTCATTGAATTAAGTATTACATTAAAATGTGAAGAAAATTGGCATGCTTTATTATACTTAACTACAAGAAGGAATTGCACTAATTTCCCACTGAAATTAGTGGGAGTTTCACATTCAGGATTGCTGCATTTTTTAAATAAAGTACATCACATAGTTGACTGGTCTAGCCATGTTTTTAATAGAAAGTTATGGTAGGCTTTTTGTTAATACCAGTAAAATAGGGGGTAATATGTCTTAATAACATAAGCAAGTAAACCTAGAGGATAAATGTTACATTCAGTCTGTATTTGATCAACTGATTCTTACCTTGAATCTTTTATTTAAATTATATTTGTTGTCTTTAACATGAAAACAGATTGCTTTTTAAAGAAAAATCTCATCTGAACTAATTTCGTTTTGATGATGATGATGCTTTTTGTTTATAGGCACTTGGAGGTGTTCCAGGAAGTCAGCCATTATTGCCAAGTGGAATGGATCCAACACGGCAACAAGGTAAAGTGTATTATTGGAAAATAAAAAACTTAATTCAGATATTTTTGGTACATTGCCTTCAGTTGCCAGTGTATTCAGCAGTTGGAATGATGGTCTTAAAAGGGGTACTACCTGTGACACAGGAGGTGGGGTGTTCCTATCATTTTTTTACAGGTATTTCATGAGCATAAGATAAATGGGAGGAACCATTTTACTCAATCATCTCTTAGTGGAAAAAAAACAGCTGCCATGCCTAAATCTTGAGTTCTGGTAATTTCTTTTTCTTTATAAATTGAATCATAAGGACTTTTATCTTTTGAGAGTTGATTTCAGTTAATTTGGATTTTTATGCAAAAGCTCTTAGAGACTGAAATTTCTTACTTACCTTAAAACATTGTACTTTTAAATTGCTTATTGCTTATACCATTATAACGTGTATCTAGCAATGTGTTCTGTAGCTGCTGAGGTTTATTTAACCAATCAATGTTTTGAATAATAGTAAAATATCCTAAAGTTTTATCTCCTCCTTGGATGCACATCTTAATGTGATGCGGGGGTTTGAGAGTTTAAGAGATGCCAAGAGCATTGCAGTCCAGTCTCACTAGGCTGTTCTTCGTTGTGGCCTCTGTGCATCACACATATGGGTGCTGCGCCTGCGTAGTGCCTTTGGCTGGAAGATTGCAAGCTAACGGTTTTTGGCAGGAAAGCTCCGCTCCCCCTCCCCCATAGCCTATAAAGAGCGGAGCGTCCACCATTTTGTTCAGTCTTTGCGACCGCCATTCTCTGTGCCTCGTGCCGCTTTCGCTCTCGATCTGACCGTTGCTTGTCTAGCCTGTTCTTCTTCTCGATTGTTCTCCCAGTTGTTATAGCCTCAGTATTTCTTCTAGTTCTTGTTAGTTCCTAATAGTTCTTATAGTTCCTATAGTTCTTGTAGTTTTCTCTATCTTTCTACCTTCCTTTTGATCTTCTATCAAAAAAAAACCCCCCCAAAAATATATACTTACCCTCTGTACTATCTCCCTTTTTTCTCTTTCTTGCTATGGCGCAGCGAGCAGCTTTCCGCAAATGGGCGGAGTGCGGGTCAAAAATGTCTCCGACCGATCCGCAAGACCTATGCCTCCTCTGCTTGGGGGAGGGGCATAGGACTGATAAATGCTCTCACTGCCTGGCCTTCTCTAAGCAGGCCAGGAAGAATCGTGAGAATCACCTCCAGAGGTTGTTGTGGGATTGAGCTCTCATGCAGTCCGACCCGCTCGTTGCTGCTCCAAAGCCTGGCTCCGCTTCAATGGCTCCACCCTCATGCTCTTCAGACGAAAGAGCATCTGCTATGGTGGTTCCACCTGCTTCTCCCAAGAAGAAGCACGAGAAGCGCAAGCATGCTGAACCTGACAAATCGGCAGGCCATAAGAAGGCCAGGAAGGAGAAGGCTCCTAAACCTTCAAAAAAATCAAAGGATCCAGAGCGTCCTCGACACCGGGACTCAGATTCGATGGCCCCCTCGGTACCGGTGGCACTTACCGTACCAACTCCACCCGACCCGGTGCTTCAGGCAGCTATGAGGGTTACCCCTCAAGGGTCCCCTCGCCATGTGGCTGACCTTCCTGCTGGGCCACTTCCAACTCTACAAAGAGGCTCAATTTCTGATGGGAAAATTCAGGACTCCCCCCCTAGGGCTAGGTTGCCCACACCTACGCCCACAGCCACTCTGGAGGCAGATGTAGAGAAGTCCCTGCCAAGGAGACGGAGGAGACTAAGCGTCGGATAGAGGAAATGCCCTTCGACGGGTCCGGGCTTTTCCACTCACACACTGACCACAAGTTAAAGAAACTACATGAATCCCACATGACGGCATGCAGGATGGTGCTACAGACCTAGACTAGGCATAAGTGGTCATGGACTCGTCCATCTTATAGGCAGTCCTACCAGCCTAGACAGCAGCCCCAGCACCGACAGCAGCAGCAACAGCAGCGCTGCCGCCTACAGCCCCAGCAACGCTATCAGCAGGGCCGCCGCCGTTTCGATGATAGGAGACAGCATTGACGGGACTGGCAAACCATTCCTCTGATTCCTTCTATACCCACCCCACTCTCATCTGGGGATCGGCTGTGAAGCGGACTCCACATTTGGGAGTCCATCACATCTGATCGGTGGGTATTGTCCATCATTCAGCACAGCTATCGGATAGAATTCGACATCTTTCTTCCTTTGAGTCCGATCTGGTTTACATCATGCTCACTGGCACTACTCGATGAAATACAACAACTTCTTCGTAAAGGAGCGATTCGTCAAGTAACCCCACCTGACAGACTCCACGGATTCTATTCCAGATATTTTACGGTCCTGAAGCGGGATGGTGGTCTACGTCTGATTTTGGACTTACGTAATCTGAATTGATTTATGGTGACAAAAAAGTTTCGAATGACCACCCTTCAAAATATTTTGCCGCTGCTAAGGAAAGAGGATTGGTTCGCCTCATTGGACTTGAAGGACACCTATTTCCACATTTCGATCCACCCAAGTTATAGGCATTTCCTTCGTTTTGCTGTTGTACCCCATTTCTACGAATTTACAGTTTTACCTTTTGGACTGGCCACTGCTCCGAGAGTGTTCACCAAATGTATGGCCCCTGTCTGCGCTTTCCTATGCCTCCAAGGCATACAAATTTACCCGTATCTTGATGATTGGCTGCTAGTGTCCCAGTCTAGGGAAGGACTCCTCGCATCCATCCGTACAATCTGTTGTACTGTTGTACTTGGATGATGTGGGCCTATGCATTAATACCGAGAAATCTTCTCTTCTTCCGACGCAGACACTTACCTTCATTGGAGCCCGCCTGGATTTAACGTTGGGGAAAGCCTTCCTTCCTCGGGACAGACAACAGATTCTTGCTCGCCGCATCCATCGAATGCGATGAGACGGGATGGTCCCGGCAAAGTTCATCCAGAGGATCCTGGGAAATACGGCTTCCTCGGTTGCTGTGGTGCCACACGCCAGACTTCGACTCTGTCCATTACAAGTCCTCTTCAACAAGATGTTCCACCCACAGAGAGACCCACTGTCGAAATTGATTCGAATCCCATCCTCGGTGCTCCATTCTCTGCTCTGGTGGTCGGTACCAGCCAATCTGACTGTTGGGGTTCCCTTCAGGCCATGATGTCCTTCAATAACCCTTGGTACCGATGCATCTCTTCTGGGATGGGGAGCGATATGCTCCGGCCTATACACCCAAGGCACATGGAATCGTCGAGAATCCACGAATCATATCAACTTCCTGGAGCTACTGGCAGTATTCAAGGCCCTACACTCTTTCGAGGATGTTCTCCAACATCAGGTCATTCAGATAACTTCGAACAACATAGCAACTGTCTTCAATCTGAACAAACAAGGTGGAACAAAGTCCCCAACTTTGGCCAGACTTTCAATGAAAATTTGAAACTGGTGCATTCCGAGAGACATTATGCTGATGGCAGTCCATCTGGCTGGTACGGACAATGTGCAAACAGACGTCCTCAGCAGGCACATGTTCATCTCTCACGAATGGGAACTAGATCCTCGGACATGCGACCATCTCTTTCATCGCTGGGGGTTCTCCGATGTGGACTTATTCGCCACCCAACAGAACAAGGTGTGCGATGCTTACTGTTCGAGAGTGGGAATCAGGGACAGATCCCTAGGGGATGCATTCATGATCCCCTGGAACAATCTGATCTTTTACGCCTTCCCACCAATCCCTCTTATGATGAGAGTGATAGCGAAGATAGTATACAATTGAGCCTCGGGGATACTAATTGCCCCTTGGTGGCCATTCTCTCGCGGGGAATGCCTCCATCTACCACTGTTCCCATACCTCATAACCCAGCAGGGCGGTACGCTTCACCATCCAGATTTACTGTCATTGAACTTAACAGCGTGGCGAATCCGATAGCTACCATTGAGCCACCGGTATCGACGACAACTTCAAGTGAATCAAATCCTGCTGTCGAATCCAGTGGATTCGGCGTTTCCTCTTCATTTCTTCCTTCCGTACCATCGGATTCAAGGATTGATCCATCGAATCCGACAGCCTTTCATCCTGATATCCAACACATCCTTGATTCTGCTTTGAAGCCGTCCACACGGAAGTCCTACGTGGCTAAATGGAGACGATTTTCTACCTTTGCCAAGTCTCGTTAGTTCTCTCCATTTACATCATCGATACATCAAATCCTTCAGTTCCTATTAGAACTGCACCATTCCAGATTGAAACTGTCTTCAGTTAAAGTGTATACGACAGCAATAGCCTACCATCATGGCTTGGTTGACGGATCAACCATCTTCTCTCAACCTACTGTTAAGAGGTTTCTTAAAGGACTTCATAATCTTAATCCATCAATCAGGTCAGTAATGCCTACATGGAGTCTCTCTGTTGTTCTGCAAGCACTTACGAGAGCTCCTTTCGAATCATTGGCAACAGTCCATTTACATCTGGTTTCATGGAAGACAGCGTTTCTTGTTGCGGTCACTTATTTATTTATTTATTTAAAACATTTCTATGCTGCCCCCATCACAACAAAGCCTCGGGGCGGCTCACAAAAGGGCCAGTGAGCTCTGCGCTCTCCGCATAGACCCTCCTTACCTGAATTTTCACAGAGAAAAGGTCGTTTTGCGCCTCGATCCATCTTTTCTTCCTAAGGTGGCTACATCTTTTTATATGGGACAGGATACTATCTTACCTGCTTTTTTCCATCACCGTCAACTCCTTTTGAAAGATTGTTGCACTCACTTGACGTTCGGCGCTGCTTAGCCTTTTACAGATCGAGGACTGAATCTATTCGACACTCAAATAGACTATTCGTTAAATATTCCACCAGAGATCAAGGCGATCCAGTCACTCCGCAGAGACTTTCCAAGTGGATAGTCCGTACTATCACTTTATCCTATCAACTGGCTAAGATTGAATTACCTACAGCCCCTCGAAGCCATTCAACTAAGGCTGTTGCAGCCTCATCTGCCTTTGCATCGGGTGTCCTGATTGATGATGTATGCCGAGCTGCTACTTGGGCGAACCCGTGCACTTTTGCCAGACATTATCGTCTAGATGTTCGGGGTCGGCAAGATTGCTCCTTTGGCAGAGCCGTTCTTTCATCTATTCTTCATTGAGGACACCTCCCCTCCTCCTTTTATGGAAAGCTTGTTAATGTACCCATACGTGTGATGCACAGAGGCCACGATGAAGAAAAACAGGTTGCTTACCTGTAACTGATGTTCTTCGAGTGGCCATCTGTGCAGTCACACACCCCACCCGCCGGCCCCATTTGGTGTCAGTGAGTGGACATATTTATCGGTACCGAAATTTTTCCCTTTTTTCATGGTACTGATCTTTTTTCCTATCTCATACTGGCAATTTTTTTTCCACATGGGGGCATACGTTCGGTTGTCAAAGACTGAACAAAATGGCAGATGCTCTGCTCTTTATAGGCTATGGGGGAGGGGGAGCGGAGCTTTCCTGCCAAAAACTGTTAGCTTGCAATCTTCCGGCCAAAGGCACTGCACAGGCGCAGCACCCATATATGTGACTGCACAGATGGCCACTCGAAGAACATCAGTTACAGGTAAGCAACCTGCTTGTACCCTGGCAGGTTAATCAAAGAAGGAATAGTCAGAGCTGAGACACCCAACTGCAATGCATCCACCCTTTTTAGCTGTAACAATCACATCCACAAAGATAATAGAGGGGTAGCTACTGGGCAGCAGTGTTAGTTGAAGGCGACCTGCAGAGGATCTTTCACAACTCAGGCTAACTCTGGTTAGTACTGCTCAGAAAAAGGCAAAGGTAAACCACTTCTGAATTTTCTTACCTTACAAACCCTATGATGAAACAGTCCGTATTAAAACAATACGTAGTGCCAGAATATGAGACACTCAGATTGGAAGGCACTCAGTTAGCTGCTGGGGAAGAGCAAAGGACAAATATGAAAAGTATTGTCACTAATGATGCAACTAGTTCAAAAGGAAGTCTAGTGGATGACATGCACAGAAGCAAAAAGGAAAGTCCAGTACTGCACAGCACTTACATGTGGAACATGAGAAGTATGACTTGAGACAAACTGGAAACTGAAAAGCAAAAAATGAATCAGTTAAACTTGATGTGAGTGAACTGAAGTGGACTGGAATAGGACATTTTTCAGTCATACAAGTACAAAGTTCTATACTGGAAATGATAAACTCATAAGAAATACTATGGTTGTATTACTAAGGCAGATGTAGCGCAGGCAGTAAGAGGCTATAATGCAAAGTCAAGTTATATCAAGCAGAATTTGAGGAAAATCTATCAACATAACAATCATTTAAGTCTATGTTCTAACTACAGATTCTGAAGAAGAAGCAATTGAAAATGTTTTATTCAGTCATCCAAGGAGAAACACACCAAAACCAGACATGTGTAGGAAACAAGTGGGAAGCAGAGCTGTATCCAATGTTGTGGGAAGATTTGACCTAGAGATTAGAAAGAAGCAGGAGAATGTCTCACAGCATTCTGTGAAACCAGGATACCTCGGGCAACTAATCAAACTGTACACATGGGCATCACCAGATGGCCAATACAAAATCAAACAGACTACATAATGGAAGAGAGGAGATGGAGAAACTGAATTTTCACTGCCAAAGCAAGACCCAGAGCAGATTGTTCTAGTAACCATGAGCTTTTTACATAAAAAAGACTTCTTCCAAAAGATCTCAAAAATCAAAGGAAAAGTCAACTCCAGATTAGGAATGCTGAAAGACCAACAAGAGACCATACCCTCTGAACAGGTAAAATACAGAGAATGTGGAAGCAATATGTGGAAGAGGTATACAGAAGAGACAAAAGAATGACAGACACCTTAAAAGAGCAATTCTATGAGGAAGAGCCTGCAATATTAGAAATGAAAGTGAGAACTGCTCTGAAAGTAATTGGAAAAAATAAAGCACCTGGAGTAGAAAGGATACCAATAAGACTCTTCCAAGCTGCAGACTGAATTGATCTAAATCCTAACAAGAATATGACTACAAATGTGGAAAACAAAACAAAGGCCCATTATCTGGAAATGCTCAATATTCATTCCAGTCCCCAAGAAAGGAGTTGCTAAGGAATGCAGCAACTACAGGACCATTGCAGTAATTTCATGCAAGCAAAGTCATGCTCAAGGTGTGGCAACAAAGAATATTACCCTGTATGGAGTGAGAAATGCCTGATGGTCAAGCTGGATTCTGAAAAGGAAAGGGCACTTGAGATCATATCATTGGCTACTGGAGGTCACCAAAAAATTTTAGGCCACAGCAAATCCTTTGACTGAATTAATCACAAGAAGCTAAACAAAACAACAAGAAAAACAACATTTTATATTATATAGCAGTGTCAGTAAATTAAAGAATTAATAATTAATTCTGTGGGTTTCAGTTGATTGAATTAATACTATGTAGCTCTGTTATTTTCCCCAAAAAGTGTTTAACAAAGTTCTGTGTGTCTAACTAAAAACAAACTGGAGTATGTTTTGTGATATATTTACAGTGAGCAGTTTGCTCAGCATCAGTGGTTGTATTGTTAATCTGTTTTGTTTTCATACAAATTAAACTGATGTTCTGAAAAAAAAAAAAAACAAATTCTTTATTTTTAGGTACCCTTGCAGATGTTGTGGTAGATCCACCTTGGAAAAAGCATTCTGTTTGTAAATGAGAGAAACAAGAATAGCTTAACTATGATGGTGCCTGCTACACATGTTTTTGTTTTGTTTTGTGTTGTTTTGGTTAGTATTTGTTTAAACAATAATTGAGAGAGAGGACCTGCTTTCTAATCTTAAATGTGATTATGAGTATAAAAACATTATAATTAGTCTGACAGATAATGTAAAAGTTGTAGCCCTAAAATACAATACCTTTTTCAGGCCATCCGAATATGGGCGGACCTATGCAGAGGATGACTCCTCCTAGAGGAATGGTTCCACTAGGACCTCAGGTATATTGTTTGTGTTGTAGTTCACATAGTCAGCCAATTCCCTTTTTCATAAGAATGTATACTCATAATACAACTATACCACTGCTGTGTGATGTAGCCCAGAATATCCATGCCATCCTCCTGGGATAACCCAGGATTCATCTAGTTTATATGATTTCAGCAGCAGCCTGTATGATTCCTCTGAAAGATTTTAAATAGGGCATGTTGAGAATGGCCATCTCTACTCTTTTCAGCATTCTGTACTTAGAAACAATATGTACATAGACTTTCCATTTACTTATCAATTCCATGTTAGGTAAATGAACCACCATATATTGAAGTGGTATATTTCTGAGTACAAGAAGCCTGGGGCAAACTGTGATAATGCATTGGTAAGAGATTTATATTTATTCATATATCCATAATACATACTGTTTTCTCTTGGTAGAATAGTTAAGATCTGGTTAAAATATAGCATTTGTTTTACTTCACCTTAACCAAAATTGTATAAAAATTAAACCTTCAATGTTTCACAGCTACAATGGCTATTCCTGAGAGAAACATGAAACAAAATTAAGAAAAGAAAGAAGGAAAGGAAGCACATGAATGAAACCACATTTTTAAAAAGTTGAATTATGCTTAGTTGTTAATGATTTACCATCTAATCTCTTCATTATCCCCCTCATTACCTTGAATCAGATTTATCTTTTTATATCTTTTAGCCATTTACCATAACAGTTAAAAATTTAGACCTGTGAAAAGAATATCCAAATCTATTGTATCAAATTGCAGCAAAGAAACAAATTTATCATAGATAGTACTAAAAAAAAAGCTTACATCCACAAACTGTTCAGAAAAAGGAAAAGCAAAATAGAACCCTTAGATATATATATTTTGATGATTTGATATGTTAATATTAAAGGGGAACTCCATAATAACACTATAAAATGGAAAATACATTTGCTAGGAAACTTGTCAAGTTATGACTCTGGGTTGTTGTGCAATGTTGTGCAATGAATATTTGCTGCTCCAAAACCTTAATTTCAAAGGACACCTGAGCAAGCTCCACTGAAGCAAAGACTGAGTTGCAAGGAGTCACAGTGTCTATGTGCACATGTTATATATAACCTGTATACATGGTTTAAATATGTATATTTTTAAAGCCTTTATATACTGTCCAACTACTACAGTCTCTGGATGGTCTACAATAAAAACAGAATAAAATGAAGCAGAGCATCCAATAAGTCAACCCCCCCCCCCCATTAAATACTAGTCAACCTTAAAATAATGGACAAATAAAAAGGTTTTAGCTTGGCGCGGAAAAGAATACAGAGTCGGCACCAGGTGGACCTCTTTGGGGACTGCATTCCATAGCTGGGGCACCACCACCAAGAAGGCCCTTCTCTGGATAGCCATCCTCCTAATCTCCTTCAAGGAGGGCTCCCAAAGAAGGATCTCCATGCCAGTTCTTAAGGAGCAGGAAGGCACATAGGGAAGGAAATGATCCTTAAGATAACCAGGTCCTAAGCTGTTTAGGGCTTTATAGTCATCACCAGCACCTTAAATTGGGCCTGAACTTCAGTTGGTAGCCAGTGTAGATGGTAAAGGACCAGCACTGTATGTTCATACTTGCTGGTCCCTGTTAATATCCTGGCTGTTCTATTCTGGACCAACTGAAGTATCCGGACCATCTTCAAGGACAGCCCCACATAGAGCTCATTACAATAGTCCACTAGTGTATTATATATACAAGGTTATATATCCAACTGCTGCTTGAGGGTTGTGTTGTGCAAACTTGGAGAGTCTTGGTTATATGAAAGATTAACATCAAAGCAGACCATGCGTTGTATAACATGTTTGTTGGGTTTGCATGACACAAGAACTCCCCAGGCATGGGGTTACATATTAAAAATGGGCACTACACCTGTCATGCCATGTAGACAGCTGAAGGGAAGCCTAACCATGTCTCTTTAAAATTTTTAAAAATAAAGTTCTTTAGAAAACAGGCTTATACAGTTCTATGCTACTTTTCTTATTCCAATATATGGTTATAGGTTAGTGGGTATTTGATGAGACTCATCAATGATAATTTTAAGCTGATGTTGAAACTGTTAAAAGGAATTAATTTTATATACTTTATGGCCGGTGCTTATATATATTTCTGGAAGACTTCAATATTGTATAATAAAGGCCAGTTCACATGAAACAAGGGTGGTGGTTAAGCCACAGTGTCTTGTTAACCCTTTGTAGGCCAATTACATGAAGCCTGATTTATATAATTTTCCTTGCCGAGCATTGACTCTCATGTCATCTGAACTTGGAGAGAAGGGTGGCTTTGTGTTGGTATGGTTAACAAGCCTCTCAGAGCCATGGCATAAATAGGCCACAGTGAGTTACCTTGATCATGAGAACCAAATCAGAGTCTCAAGATCACATTAACTGCTTGTGTATCACTGTGATTGGAGCATATATGCTAGAACAAAGGTTTATCAAATAGATTCTCAGGAAAGTCTATTTGAAATGCTTATTTCAATTTGTTGTCAAAGCTTTATAATGGTTATACTGGCTGTTTCCAAGCACCCACAGATTTGCCTATCTTCACTTCTCCAAAGAAATGAAGCTTGTTGAAAAAACATATCACATTACAATCATGTACAGGCCATGTTACAATATTGTACAGACAGGTGTAACATCATAGCTTATATTAGTTCTTCAGATAAATAGTTCTGTTGCTATATTTGACAACCTAACAACTCTGCTGAACACACATTTTTGTTATGAACAGAACATGGGCTGGTCATAGGCATATTGCCAGTCTTCTAACATGCCCATTCCAGTTTTCTAACCTGACCATTGATGTAGATGGCTTATTAAGTAAATGTAGCAGTCGACTTGTGTGGTATAAGCATGCGCTTCTGACTCTAAAGTTACTAACATTAATTTAGGCAGCTGACTTTAAAATCAATCAGAATTCCTTTAAATATTTTTTAGAATATCAAGTCAGCTTTCTGCATTGGCTATGAAATCTGCCCCTTACTGAAAATTTTGTTAGCTTCCATAAATTTTACAAAATTGATGAATTAACTAACATTTGTAAATATGCTTACTTCCATTGTTATGATAATAAGACTATTAGGAGATGCTAAATAGCTTTTTAAAATATCAAGGATAGCCTGTAAATTGTTCTTACATCAAGCAACTAAAATCCTGAAATTGAATGGCACTGGCCTGTCCAATTAGCAGATGTGTAGGGAAGTCATTAACATGCTGTCCTTTCTTTCCCCCCTCCTCTTTGGTTTTGTTTTTTTGTTTTGTGGTAGTCTGACCCTTGGTTATCATTGCAGAACTATGGAGGTGCAATGAGACCCCCACTGAATGCTTTAGGTGGCCCTGGAATGCCTGGAATGAATATGTAAGTAAATAATACACTACTAAAATATTTATGGCAAACATGATACTGTTTTTAATTAGAACTAGTAGCATAGTGTGTGGGTGAATGCATGCCTATGTACATATTTCGCACATACACAGAGACGTGTAGAGACATTTTGATTAATTGGTTAGTACACCACAGTTGTGAAAATTATTAGAGTACCAGTATGAAGTTGCTATTCTTGTGGCATCAGACCAAGTCTGAAGATTTTGTTAAAAGCCAAGATCTTGATACCAATCTAAATGTCCTACTATGTGTTATTTGGAATTCAGTTTTCATCACTAATGTTGTAATACAAGTACTCATTACTCATCTAGCAAATCAAACACAAAACAACTCAGGTTTGTTTTGTTTTTTTGTTTGTTTGACTACCTTGGTTTTCATACATCATACCGTATTTTAACATGTATAGGACGTCCCCATGTGCAGGATGCCCCCCACTTTTCCTACCCATCTCCAGCGAGCAAGCTGCTACCACCCCCCTGCATGCTGCCCCCTGCCCACGCCGCTTTGCCACCCCCCCACTCACCACCCATGCCCGCACTTGCTTGCCACCCCCCATGCACAGCCCCCCACCCACACACGCCGCCCCCCCCGTGTATAAGACACACCTCCATTTTTAAGTAAATGTTTTAAGAAAAAGTAGCGTCTTATACATGGAAAAATATGGGACTTTTCCCCTTCATTGGTTTTATGTTTGTCAAAAATAGTAATGTAATCATATTAAGTGGGTTTTCTTTGTTTATATGCTTTGTAGCAGATATAGCCATTTGTGGTTTTGCTTTTGCAAACCATGCTATTTGAATGTTAATATTAATGCATAACTTTGCTTGAAATATTAAGCATTCCACTACTCCTTCATTACTGCACAGACTTGCATCTGTTCATCTTATCTATCAGTTTCACCAATAGTATACCTAATAAATTTTACAACACATTGAATCAGATCCTGACTTTCCAGTTTATGACCAGAAGGGTTTCTTCTATCTACATTTCTTCCACTGAATGGATCCAGTAGCAGGAAACAAATTGATGCTTTTCTGATGTTTTGAATAGAGCTCTCATTAGTCCCAACCAGTGTGGCCAGGGATCACAGATGTTGTGATCTAAAACAGCCTTCCCTAAACTTGGGCTTTCCAAAAACGTTTTGACTGCAACACCCAAAATTCCCAGTCAATGGCCCTGCTGGATGGGAATTCTGGGAGTCATAGTCCAAATGCCTCTGAAGGCTACCAGGTTGAGGAAGGCTGGTTTAAAATATCAAGAGACACCAGGTTGCCTGGCCCCTGCCCACAGGAAGGTTTTGACTGCCAATTTCATCTTTCCTAAACAGTACATATGGTTTGGAAAGAAATCCCAGGGAACAGTGTTCATTTTGGTGACTCAGTCATTTGTAGCTGGGGTATAATTTGATACTACAGGGTTCTGTACAATTGAAGAGATAGCTGTATTTTGCCTGAAGCCTGTCCTTGGAGTAGGTTGGTTAATATCAAAGGGAACAGAATATAAATTTGCAAGGAAAGCTATGTTCTGTTTTTGGAATGGAAATATGAAGAGCTCTCATGCCTAGAAGACATGGTATACAAGAGCACAGCATGTCTAATTTCTGCAAAATCTCTTATGCTTTGTGCTTGCTGTCCTATGGTCTGTACCATATGGTCTCCTTCCTTGAATGAGAGTTTTGCAATAGAATCTGGGCAGCTGTGGCCCTTCATACCTGGACTACTGGTCTGATGTTCTTAGGGCTGCATCTGTGCATACACTGTGGAAATTACTTCCCCCATATAAATTGTCCAGAGGAAGGTTTACAGGCATAACCATTGGTGTAGAATTGCAGGAAGTTAGACCAGAAAGAACCCCCATGGATAGTGCTGCCTCCAGTATGCAGGCACATTATGACAGTTTGCTCTAAAGCAGTTTTTTTGACAGACTTTGTGTGAGACTTGTCTTCATGTGATCCCATTGAGTATGCAGGTGATTCTCAAGAATACTTCTTACCAATGAGGATATGTGGTGAGGATAATTTTGTATAACTGCAAAGCCCACCCCCATATGCTTGGAGCCCTCTGTCTGTGTTAGACAGAGGGCTTCAAGCACTAATGATCAGAAGGCATTATGTAGCAATTATTTCATCCTCCTTTACAAATTTTCTGCATAAAGAAAAAAGACACTGGTGGGAAGACACTGGAGAATTACAAGTAGCTGACAACTTTGTCTGAACTCCTTAGTAAAATTTCATGAATGAGGCAAAGTGATTACATGTTAAAATGCCTCATCTGGAAGTACCCTTCATGTTGATTCCTGTGTTGTTAATTCCATAATGCCAAAAGATAAGTAGTAATTAACAAAGTCTTCTAGCAATTTTCACAGTTGTTTACCTTCCCATGCCCTCAGAATGTGGGCTCCCTGAACTTCTTCACAGGATTGTGGAGCACAGTTGTCATTTCTGGAAAGTCTGCTTCTCAGCACTAGGGAGTGATTGTGATACAGAAGTGTTAAGCCATTTCTTTCATATGTACATTAAAGTATTCTTTTTCTCATCTACTTCTTTATTTTTAATATGCTATTATCTAAATGACAAGAGTACTGACACTGCAGGGAAAATTAAGATTTGCCAGTAAAGTTGCCAGTAGTTTAAGGAAAAACCAAAAATGTTTACAAAGATAAAGTGCTACAGTTTTCTTACATGAAAATTGCTTAAATCTAAGAATACATATATACTGTACATATTTTACATATAGAAAAATATACTTAAGTCCCTAGGCTTAGTTATGAATAGATTTCAAAAAGACAGCCCAGGTATTAATGTTTTTGGTCATTTGTAAATTATGCCTTAAAATCATAATTTTTGATTGTTAAAAAAAATTTAAAAAAGAAAAACAGAGAAGAAGAGGACCATTTGGGATTGTCAAACCACAACAGGCTCAATATTGTAACTTGGCACATGCACCCTTGATAACAAAGGATTATTCATTTGGCTTTATCATCTACAACTCGAAAATATGGATTCTTAATGGCCTGTCTTCAACAACCATCCTCATCAGGTTCAGATATACCAACTGTTCTTAATTTATACAGAAGAACAACTCATTTTGCACATTAAATAGCACATTAACTTTGTGTTAAAAGTGAGAACTTCATATTGTTCATTTAATCTTTTTTTTAGGGGTCCAGGAGGTGGCAGACCTTGGCCAAACCCTACAAATGCCAATTCTGTGAGTATATATGAAAATGTACTGAATGTTGTCCTGTTCATAGCAATAGCAATATTTGTGTACTGCTTAATCTAATAAAATTTCTAAGAAGTTGTTGTTATATACCTTTAGACATAAACAAGAACAAATGCAAGCTCCTCATGCATTGTTCATTTTATAACTTTATTAACATGGGCACCATCTGATTGAAGAATACAGTTTGTGTTTCCCTGCCCTTTCAAGTGATATGGGTGGTTACACATCATAGGGCCTTTTCAAAGGTAACCCTAGGTCTCAGTTTCTCTCTCCATCATACCACCTGGGCACATTTGTCTTTCTTTCACTTGGCCTTCTACCAGATGGTAAGGAGGGGCTTGGGCAATAAGGAAATTTAATTGCCTGTTAGCTGTTCATCATAATTATGAGGTCATTGCTTCCTTAATTTTAATGATTACAATTTTAATAATCACATTTTGGAGGTATTTAGCCATTTGCCTTTTTCTCCATTCATTGTCTTTGGTATTTTATATGAAACAATAGAGTAAGCTACTTCTAATAAAATATTTCCCATTGTATGAACCTTTGATAGTTTGTTTGGCTAATAGTGTCTCATTCTTGTGTGTAATTTGTATATAATTACAAATGTGTTGTGATAACAATTGCTAACATTGAAATACAATGGAAAATACTTATCTTCTGACTTTCATAATGTGCTTTAATCAGTGAAAGTAATGGGTAAAGTTAAATGGTTCATTCACTCAAAAACTATTCTTAAAATTAATAAATGTTCATAGAAATCCTCTTTTTTCCCTCCTGAAGGGAAAAAGTTCACTTGGTTTAATTTTGTCTTTCAGATACCATACTCTTCTGCGTCGCCTGGGAATTACGTAGTGAGTATATAAGTTTCTGTGTGTTTACTCATTAGCATAAATGTTGCATTTTATTTAGGTTAAGAAATGGCTGTCCAGATGCTGAAGGAAACCCATGTGTATTGGTTGAGAAGTGAACATCTGATCTGTTTTGTGTCATTATGTCTGCCATATATCTGTAGTACATATGTTGATGCTCATTAGTAGACTAGTTAACAGTATGGCCAAAATTACCTTGAAAGCTGGGTTTTGCAGCAGCATATGTTCTTTAACTGATACAATAGATGCTCTTCAATAATGAAGCAGTAAAATCAGCTGTTTTAAGGAGAACAATAATGACTTGAATTTTGGAAATTGCATTTGAAAGCCCCAAGATGTACCAAACCACATAGTCACAAATGAAATGTTGTGGGATATTTTACTTTGTCCTTAATTACCTGAGAATTACCACTCTTTTACTGTTTTGCTTTGAGAATTTTTATTTTCCTTGTTTCAGCTAAGTGAGATTGAAGAGTCTGAACTCAAAGCAGTCTGATGTTGGAATCATCTTTTTAATCAATATTATTCATTTATTTGACTTATACCTACCTTTCTACCACAATATGCCACTGAACAATGTAACAATGGATTAAAAATGTAAAACTCATAATCATTCAATAAAATGTAACCGTTTCAAAAAAACAGCGCTCAACTCACAGAACCACTTAAAGGCCAAAAGTCTTTCTGAATAAAATAGTCTTTGCCTGCCACTGTGAGAGCAGAGAGGGAACAAATGTTGCCTTCATTTTTTTAAGGGAGGATTTGAGTCCCCAGATCTTCTGAGTTAGGTCTCAGATTTTTACAGCTACCTGAATGACATCATCTGCCTTAAAGCTTTCTTCTTCTCTTTGAACTCAGCAGCTTTGCCATTGCTAGATGAACTTAGGACTCACTCCTTTACTAAACTGCTAGAGAGTACAATATGAAGGTACCAGTCTTTTAAACTCAAGGAAGACTACAGTGTTTTCTTCTACAATCTTCTCATTATTTTCATTAAGTCCAGAACTGACTAACAGAACCAATGTTGTTGAGGTTTCTCAGAGTGTGCTTGACACTTGTGCCTTTGGCCATTGTAGATAGCCAGTCCCTGATTAAAGAGGAGGAACTCTTGCTGCTCACGTATCAAATGGAGTGCCAGAAGCCTTCCTCATTTGTTGCTTTCTCCAAGCTGACCCAGGCCCATTATCTTGAGAAGAAACAGAAGTTGGTTTGCTTGGAAAAAGGTTTTGAATGAGTGGCAATATATGAATGTACTGCTTGCCCCAGGTCATTGGCTTCCTGGCAGGTATCTGGAGTTCCTTAACTCACCTGCTTTCTTTCTTGAGTTCAAATGCTTTGTTCATCATCCATGTAGCCCAATTTTTGTGGGTCCTCTTCGGCATCAGGAGTTTGTAGTAGGGTAGAGAAAAGTGAATACACATGGAAGAAGGATTAGGCTTCTTGCACTTTTGTGTTCAAAAGCCACAATGCCTTATGCTACATTAAAGTCTCAAAAGTTTACTGTAGCATATTATGCTTTCATGGGCTGGAGTACCCTGCACAGAAAGTTTGAAAAATGTTGCTTTTTGTCTAACAGGAGAAAAATAGCACTTGCTGATGCTTTTTGCCCACGTAATAGAAAACCATACATTTAAAATGATAAAACAAAAGTAGTAACAAAGATAAAGCCAACATTGCATTTTTTTAAACTGAAAGTTTAAACAGTTGGGCAAATAAAAAGCTCTTCACCAAAAAGATGACAGTGTAATAACCAGGAAATCTTCCACAGAGGGATCATCCCACAACTGGATTCTGCCACTGAAAAAGTCCTCTCCTTAACAATCAGCCACCTTACCTTATTTGGTAGGGATACACAGAGAAAAGCCTCTGAGGATTATCATAGCATGAATAATCATAGCTAGATCATTTCTCTGTATTGAGTATATCAGCCTAAGTGCCTAAAAGGCAGTGCATACTACTGAGGCCTCGAACAATAATGCTTGAATCTAAGATGATTCCCAGACTACAAACTTGATTCTCCAGGAAGAATGCAATCCCCTCCAAAACATTTGAATACCACTCATCTGAGCAGAAGAACCCACAAACAGTTCTGACATCTTACATGGATTGAGTCTCAATTTATTGACCCTCGTCCAATCCATTATTACACCCAGACACTTATTTGGAACTTTCTCTGCTCCACCTGAATTGGATGAAAAAATGAGATAGAATTGAATGTCATCTGCATATTGGTGAACCTCAGTCTATATTTCTCCCCAATACTGAACAGCACATAAGATAAAATAGAAGCCTGTAGGATCCCATGGCATAACTGATGGGAGACAAAAGGATATCAGCACCATCATCTAGAAACAGTCATCAAAGTAGGGGCTGAACCACTGTATCTCCAACTCCAAACCAAAATAACCTATCAAGTTGGATACCATGGTTAATGCTATCAAAAAATGCCCAGTAGTCCAAATAATCAACAAGATCCTACCATCTGTGTTCTATCCCAAATATGACTCCAATAATAGGTTTGAAGCCTGATTGAAATTGATCTAAATTATGAGTTTTATTCAAAAATGCTTAGAATTGGCTGAAAAGCATTTTATCAAGGGAGGCGATGTTAGCCAGTTGTTAGTTCTTAACATCTTTGATCTTTTTCAGGAGTAGACTAATAATTGCTTCCTTTAAAGAGGCCCTATTCCCTCCATCAAGGAGTAGTTAATAACCTCCAAGACCCAGCTGGATATCTTTTTGCTATTAGATGAAATAAGGTTCCAGTCCATTGATCAACTGTGCTTGTCCAACCATCTTGTATGCATCCTCCTTTCTCAATAACTGAAATCCATTCAATAAAATTAGACCACAGAGTGCTCTATATACCTCTACAGATAGAACTGCATAAATTGTGGTACCCAAGTCCTGACAAATGTGAGTAGCTTTATTTTTAAAGTATCATGCAAACTCATCACAATGTGCTACTGCCACTAACTCTTCCTGGCCAGATTGCAGAAGTGAACCATTGGAAAAGCTCTATTGGACATAGAGCTTTTGTCCAGATGATGCAATGCTGGTGGAAGAGAATTCATCTCAGGTATATAGCCAGACACTGTTCAAAAGGAAAGAGTATTTGGATATGATCATGTCAACCCTCTGTCATCTCTGCATTCCACAGAGTAATGGATTTCAACAGGAACACTAGCCATATCAGAAAAAAATACAGCAAAACACAAAAAACCAGAACCCAATGAAATCTATCAAATATTATTACACTCTGAGTTTGGATAATTTTAATAATCTTCCACCCACACAGTGGTTTTAGATTTCTATGCTGCTAAGACCACTGCAAACAAGAAAATCACCAGCAATTAGAGGCTGATTGGATGTCGAAGTCAGGATGTCTGCATAAATGCAGTTTTAAGGTTATACAGAGGAGGAGGAGAGTTTGCAGGCATTCAGATTGGGCTCAGCCTGTTGATACAATGTTTTCAGATTTCTATGTCCCTATAACCACTGTGAGCAAGAAAGTCATTGACCATTTATCTTCCATGTTTTAAGACACAAAATCTAGCCATTTACTCAAAACTTTCTAGCCAGGAGAGCTAGCCAGGTATAAAACCCTAATGAAAGTATAAGGAATTGAGATGAATTCCCCCACTTTCAGATTGCCATTTTCCTGTTCAGTTAAGGACACTGAATCAAATGTATTTTTCCTGCATCCACTGTACCACCACCACGTTGGAATAGTCCTATGGTTGTCATTGTGGCCATGAAGTCCTTAATTGTCCTGTATCTGATGGTCTCAGCATAAGATTTGAAATCTATCAGAGATTTCATTGTAGAGGTTCTCAGACCACCCATCAGCTCAAGCAAAGAGACTGATGGGCAGCAAAAAGGAATGTATGCAAGTTGAATCCTTACCATATATACTGGTGTATAAGATGACCCTTTGATACCAGAAATAGTGAGTCAAAATTACAGTTGTCTTCTACACTAGGTGAAATTTTTAATCATATTCATTATTTTTAATGGAATAAATAATAAAGACAACTGTAGTTGCCAGCCATTTTTTATTAATAAACATTAAAAAGTAAGTAAACATCTTGCTGTTACTGGGGGAGCTCATTCTGCATTTTGTCACATTGTGAGCCTTGTACACAGCCACAGGACCAGTCTGGAGTCTGGCACCTCCCCTGTCCTTGTCAGAGGAGCAACACTTTGTTCCAGGCCAGCCGTAGTGGCAGCTGGGAAGGGTAGTGTTCCCCACACAGCTGTCTGTGCAGAGACACAATGTTGCCTCCTCAAACTTCCTCTCTCTCACCTGTTTCCCTGAACTTGTCCACAGCGCTGGTACAGGCTGTCCTCCCTGACTGCCCTTGACCGCTTGCAGCTACCATTGGCCTCCAACTTTACAAAACCTTCCCAAATGAAATTGGAGAGGGAATGTGGGTATTCTCTGGAATATGGTAATGTGACTTCACAAGAGTCTAGAAGCTTCCAGCTGACAAATACCCATATATACCAGTGTATAAGAGCCCCTTGAAACAGAAGATAGTGAATCAAAAATTGATGGCCATCTTATATGACAAACACTAGAAAAACAGCCTGAAGTATTGACCTCGTCTTATATGCGAATCATGTGATAGGCCAGTATATACAGTAATCTGTCCCACTTACCCAAAAGAAGATATAAAATGTCAAATTTGGCACTCAAAAGAAGAGAACTAGAGAGACAGATAAAATTATTGTAGACCATCGCAACCCTCATCACTAACCTTCAAGTCTGTGTTGATGCTGGACTGTATACACAGAAAGGACATAGGTTAGAGAGAGTAATCCCTCCCATTTCTCCCACTAAAGTCTCAGAAATGAACAGAAATCAAGTCAACCCTCTCATCCACAATCAAACCATGGAGATTTTGTTTTGAACTGACATGGCATTCAGCAAAAGTGCTGCCAGATGTGAGGAAAAGCTGTTAGACAATCAGGAACCTCTGTTTGAGAGAAAAATCAGTAGAAAGAAGAGATCTGAACTTTCTAACCCCTCTCCTCAGCTGGCCTGTTTACTTGTTGTTAAGGTATTTTTCCCAGACTGTAACCACAGATATAGGAGCATTCCACCCTACCTCCATTTATCCAGTGAATTTCCCATGACTAATAAATTTTTCAGTGTAAAATAGAGAGTCCCTAATGTCATTTTAAACAATGGCTTTGTAAACAAAACTATTGCAAAAATCAGTAACAAAAGACATACTGGCCAGTTAGGGAAATATCACTTAATGGTACAAAATTGGTTCCAATCAGAATACTTTTTCTCCCTTCCAACCAAAAAGAACTTTAGGGTGCTGATTATGGGCCAATTGCCAGGAGCATCTGAGGTTTTTCAGTTCTCTTCACATGACACCAAATAATTGAACTAAGGATGTTAGGTCTACCACCAGCCTTCTCTATTTATTCCCTAGACTTCCTCCACCATCACCAGACTTGAAACTGTTTAGTTCTCAGTGACTGCTTGGCTTATAACTTGGTCCTGTGGCCTTGGCATTTCAGCTGCAAATTCCAACCCTGATTTTTTTTCTACTTCTGAATCAGAATCTTTGAGTTCACAATCTATATCCACCAGTCATTCACCTCGACCAAATGTCAGTCAGATGCTAATTGGCAATGTGGAAGGGTGATCTTTGTGCCTGTGACCGTTTCTTGGGGAGCGGCTAGCAAGGGCCAGGCCCTAAATCACTAAATACGAACAGAAAATAGAGGCTGATTGGATGTTGTAGTTGGGATGTCTGCATAAATGCAGTTTTAAGATTATACAGAGGAGGAGGAGGAGAATTTGTAGGCATTCAAATTGTACTGTGCCTGTTAATTTAATGTTTTCAGATTTCTATGCCTCTAGAACCATTGGGAACAAGAAACTCATTGACCATTTATCTTCCATGTTTGAAGACACAAAATCTAGCTGTTAACTCAAAACTATCTACATCCTGGGTGAGCCAGTCAGATATTAAAAGTCATTTATTTATTTATTTATTTATTTATTTATTTAAAACATTTCCATGCCGCGCCCATCGCAACAAAGCCTCGGGGCAGCTCACAACATTCATAAAAAATACAATTAATAATTTAAAAACTGGTACCATCTTGGCTATATATATTAAAATCTATAAATACAATAATAATAAATTAACAGTTAAAATAACTTTTAAATAAAATGGTCTTCGCCTGGCACCAAAAAGCAAATAATGAGGGCACCAGGCGGACCTCTCTGGGGAGCGCATTCCATAGGAGAGGCGCCACTGCAGAGAAGGCCCTCCTCCGGGTACTCACCCTCCTAATATCATTCACGGAGGGTTCCTGGAGAAGGACATCAGCTGCCAATCGTAGGGGGTGGGAGGGCATATATGGATGCAGATGTTCCTTTAGATAACCAGATCCCAAGCCGTTAAGGGCTTTATAGGTCATAACCAACAACTTGAATTGGGCCCGGACTTCAGTAGGGCTTACATACAGACCAGATGCCAGGGCTAGTAAGAAAGGGGCTTACATACAGACCAGAACAACACAGAAATCAAGAACAATAAACATAAAGTAAAGATCTTGGGAAGTGAGCTGAGCCAAGGCTACATGTGATAAGGGAAAACAGTACTCTGATACTGTTCAAGTTGCAGACAAAAACCAGACAGACCATCCCATGGAGTAGTGCTTGAGATTAAACAGTAATTGGAAAGTGTCAGAAAAAATGCAGAGTGGAGTTTCATAAAAAGTAAAACACAGGATAGGTGATGAGAGAGGCTTCTACAGCTATTAGAAAGCAGAGTGCAGCAAATCCTGTAGTAGGTATTTGTTTAGCAGTATCAAGTCGTCTAAGCAAATGTACAGTCCAGCCACAGAGTTACCATCTTATCTCTGAGAGCCAGATGTTTTATTACTCTTCTATCAACCCTGCAGGAAATTGTTACTATAAAAGGCTAAAACTTCCTACCAGGTCTGGAAAAAGACTTCATTTCTAGAGCTGCAGCAGTAAAACTGTGTCTGCCCAGTTCCATTTAAAAATGCAGGTTGGCTCTTCCATGCAAACAAATGCACCATGCATTGAAACCAATATGTTAGGCTAAAAGATTATAAATGTCATGAGCTGGTCTCTCTCACACCAATCTCTTTTCCCTTCCCAACAAATCAAGAAGAGCGGCTTCTAACTACAGTCTTTGATTATGTTAAAGTTGGTCAGCCAGGACTGGTTTTGTGACACAAAACGGGTAATGTAGAGATGGTTAGCAAGAAACATTGATCAAGTTAATGAGCCAGCTAACTGTGGAATTGAGTTCTACCTGTTAGATTTTGGCTGTCATCACCTTCCTGGAGATGCTGGCTGTCCACAAAGTCCTGATTACCTTTCAGCCCTTCCTACATGGACACCACATCCAGATAACCACAGACAACACAAACATGTCATTTTATATCAACAAACAGGGAGAATCTGGTCCATCTCGCTGACAGAACTGGCAGTCAGAATTTGGGATTCATGCATTGACAGGAATGTAACCCTCACAGCCTTTCATGTGGCAGGCATGCGCAACACTTTTGCAGATCAGTCTCATGAGCCTTGACACATGTGTGGCAGCTGAACACCAAGACTGTCCACAACCTCTTTGACACATGGGGTGTACTTTCAGTCAACCTTTTTGCCACAACCTGCACAAACCTCTACTTTCAAAGAACCAGCTCTCTGGAGGACACCTTTCTCCTCCTATGGCAGGGAACCCTGTTCTACATCTCCCCCCCCCCCATCCTTGATCAGGAAGGATAGGACAGATTGCATTCTGCCCCATAGTGACCAAGACAACCTTGGTTCTCCTGGCTCCTTCAGCTGCACAAAGCCAAGGCCAAGTTCTTCCCACCAGCATCAAGATCCTGTAGCTCATGATGTGCCACATCATGCCATGGCAGAGACCTTCCCTCAGGAAGTAAAGTCCACCCTCAGTACAGCCCTAAAACCATCCCACAAGGTGGCCCTACTTAGCAAAATAGAATGCCTTCACCACCTTTGCATATCACCAGAATTTCAGTCTGGAAGACACCTGACTCGTATGATCTGCCCCTGCGTGCAGCATGGAGTTTCTTGTTCATACCGCATGAGGTTCTTCAAGCCACTGGCCACAGCCAAACCCTGTCTCCTTCCTTGGAAGGTCACCTTCCAGGGGTCATCCCGTTGACTAACTGTAGCAGTGAGCTGTGCACCCTCTGAGTAGACCCTTCCTTCCTCTTCTTCCACAGAGACAGTGGAAGGTGGTGTCCCAGCCAGATTCAAGTTTTTTCTCTAAGGTCATATTGGATTCTGCCTTAACCAAAACATCATCCTCCCAGCCTTCTTCGCCACTCCTGCCAACCTGATGGAGTCTACCTGCACTCACTAAACATCTAGAGGACCCTCACTTTCTATTGTTCCAGAACCATATCCTTCTGTTGCTCACTCCTCATCTGCTATGGGTGACAGAACAAATGCGATCCTCTCTTTGCTTAGAGATTGGTGAACTGGGTTATGAGCACCCTTTCCCAGGCATACAAGATAGTAGGCTTTCAACTCCCCACAGGGCTGACTCCACATAAGCAATGGCCATGTCCATGGCCCTCCTCTCAGAGATCCCCCTACAAGAAGTCTGCAGGGCTACCACATTGTCCACACCCTCAGTGTTCATTAAACACTACAGGCTGGATGTCCACACAAGGGCCAACTGCTCCTTCAGCAGAGCAGTCCTCTCCTCCATCCTCAGTGACAACACCATCCCTTCATCCTTCTCAAAGTAAACTTGCTAGTCACCCATATGTATGATGCACAGAGTCCATGAAGAAGAAAGGTTGCTCACCCGTAATTGTTGTTCTTAGAGTGGTCATCTGTGCATTCACACAACACACCCATGGGCCCCAGTCAGTGTAGTCCATTTGACCAATGCCTCCTTGCTTACCAAGGCCACACAGGAGTCAAAATAAGGAAGGAGCCCTCCCTGTATAATCCTTGGAACAGGAAGGAGAGGGCTTTCATCCAACCGAATGCTTAGCTATGGAAGTTTCCCAGCAAGAAAATATTGCCCAGAATTTTCTGTCAATATCTATTCCTATTTTGCTGAAGAGACCACAGTCCAGACTTCTCAGAATTCAAGGTAACAATACTGTCAAGTCTGTATCCCAAGTTTGAAACTTCAATATATTTATACAGTCAAATGTGCTTATCAAGGAGACTGGCATCAGAATTTTGTAGGATATTAAGCATCCTCTGCATGGAGTGCATCATTTTACTCTTGTCTTAACAATTACAAGGTGATGACAAATTTGGCATGTGAGAGAAATGCTTTAGCAAACAAGATATAAAGGGTGCAGCTGTGTTAAGTTTTTCAAGTGGTAGTAGTTTCAGCAAAAGTAAGAATCTAGTGACAGCTTAAAGACTAACAAATTTATTATGGCATACAGTTCACTTCATTGGAAGCACAAAACATTTCCTTGTAATTTACTGGTATAAATACACATGGCTATGGAACAGTACATAGTGAGGCCAAAAGAACTGAGCTGCAGAAAGTACAGACCAAAGTACAAGAAGTAATTACTTAATCAACTGTGGCCATTCACAAAGCACCCTAACTTTAGACGTCCTAGCAGTTGTGAGCTAAGTTAAGATGTAACATAATAAAAAGTCCATTGTTCCTGTTTAAGCCATAGGAGCTTTCAGGTACCCAGATATTCACAATTCAACCAATTTTTGTTGAAATCTTTCTTTGAAGTTCCATTGTTCAAGACTGGCAGCCATGGTTATTGGCTTGGCTCATATATGATGACCTGAGAATATGGATTTCTAATAGAGTCAATGTGGTGTAGTGATTAAGAGTTTGGGACTGGGACTCAGGTCATCTGGGTTCGAGTCCTCTCTCAGCCATGGAACTCACTTTGGGCCAGTCACAGACTCTCAGACCAACCTACTCTCACAGGATTGTTAAGAGAACGAGATTGTGGGGAGGAGGAGGAGAATTGTGTAGGCTGCTTTGAGTTCTCTGGAAGGAAAAAGGTGGAATATAAATATAAATAAAACAATGTCATTGAATTGTGGATTGTGTCTGAGTTGGGTTGTTGTTACATGCAGGTGCTGCACTATGGCTTAACAATGGCTGTTAACCATGAAACATCCAGGAAGAGACCTCATTGCTGCTTCTTGGGTTATAAACTGTAGGTCATGGGTCCTCAAACTATGGGCCATGGGGTGGATCTGGCCCACCATGCCCATTTATCTGGCCTGCCATAAAGGTTTTGGACTGGCGGCTTGCTCGTGGGGAGATCAGTTTGAACTCGCTCGAAGAAAATCATCTCCTTGCAAGCAAGCCACCACTGGGCACGCACACAACAAGGCACCAGCTTACTCGCAAGGAGATCGTTTTCTCAAAAACAATCGCTCAAGCAAGCTGGCGCCTTGCTGTTTGGCAGCTTGCTCACAAGGAGATTGTTTTCATCCTGTCTGTGTGTGCGTCCGCCCCTGCCTCCTCGCCCGCCTGCACAAACGCACGCACCACCTTGGCGGCCCACACCCATTGCCAGCACCTTTCAACAGGCCCCCTGTTGAAAAAGTTTGAGGACCCCTGCTGTAGGTTGTTCATGATTTCTAACCCAGAGTTAAGTCAAAGTGAAGGCTTCTCACATAATGGCAGCCCACAGTTCAATGGCAACTCACCATTTAGTTAAAACACATGCTTTGGGCTGCCATGTGTGAACCAGGCTATCGACTTCAAGGTAGCCATTTTTGAATGCTATAACTTCAAAGACAGATTTCAGCACAAAATTGCTGAATTGTGAGTAGCTGAAGACCTGCAGTTCGTCAACAAGTTCGAGTCTATCTCCTGTGGTTATATTAGGAACAATATATGTGTGTAACAAAATGGCAAAACTGTTGTCATTATTTCTGTACCATCTAATAGCTGAAACTCCCTGGATGATTGACAACTCATAAAATACAATTTAAAATGCAGGTAAACTACATCATAAAATTTAACTACAAAATTTAAAAACCAGATTCACACAACTAAAATGGCTAGAATGCATTAGAAGAAAAAGAGCTTTTAAAAAGCTAAAATAATGTTCCCACATATTGTTTAGAGCTGTCAAATGCTCCTGTGGGTGTTACTGGGTGTACTGACTGGGGAAGGGGATATCTGGCAGCAGCAAGTAGGTGGGAAAAGCCTGTTTCACAGGCAACAGGGTAAGCGTCTGGGAGTGATCCTATTCCCTTGTGCAACAGGTTGGAAACCATGTGATAGGCCCTCAGCCATCTGAACTCACTATTAGAAGGGAAGGATGATTAATTAAAATCTGTCTGTTCTGTCAAGAAGAGAAACTTCTTAAAAGCTCTTATTGCTTACTTCAGTACTGGTGATAATAGTTGGTTTTGTTTTGGTTTTTAGGGTCCACCAGGAGGAGGAGGGCCACCAGGAACACCCATCATGCCTAGTCCAGCAGGTAGATAACTTTAATTAGAGAATTAAGGGACATTGTAAATTAGTAACTTCCAAAAAATCACCAAGAAAAATAATGGTAATACATCTACATGACAAAATACAAAAGCCAAGATAAATCACAGTTACAGGATGTCAGGTTATCCTGGTTCACATAATCACCATGGATAATCAGCAGAGCTTATTTATATTGTAGTGCATACTGGGTGCTTTTCTCTAATCACCTATCCAGGTGTAGCTTGTTCTATCACCCAAACTCCATGCAGCATGGCTAGTTGAAGGAAAAATAACCCTCAAATAACTCAACAGCTACCATGGGTTTTGCCAAATGGAAAATCCTGTCTGGATTTTGATTAGCTCATCAAAAATTCGCTTTGCCTCTTTAGATCTTCTATTTTAAGAAGTCCCAATTTGATATTATTTTTACATAATTATGAGCACTTAATCATGACCATAATCATGACTACTGCAACCAGTATTAGCAGATTTTGGTCATCTTCAGCCGAAATAATCAGGATTTCACTCTGCATTCAGTTATTTTCCATGTTAAAAGAAGGAAACTGCCACTTGGATCAGTGCAGTATTTTCTTCTGTTTTCCTTTTAAAACTTACACAAAATCTTCAACAAATTCTGGCTCACAATAAGTCTAGCCAAGAGCTGTTTATAAGCAAAATGTCCTACAGCTGATTTATTGGTTGTTACAATAATGCTTAAGTCTGATCTGAAAGTAGTTCTAGAATGAGTTCTTCTTTTGTACTATTGGCACTATCTGAATGCCTCTTTGAATAATAGTTCATTGTATTCATTGATTCTTTTCCACTGCAAGTGCTTGATTTTCTAAAAATATTTTCATTTCAGATTCAACCAACTCTGGGGACAACATGTACACTTTAATGAATGCAGTACCTCCTGGACCCAATAGACCTAATGTAAATATCAGCAATAAATACATACATTTGAATTGTGGAACCTGTACCTAAGCACCAGAATGCAAAATATTTTTGTTGTATGCATTGTTCTTTATACAGAAGAAAATCAATTATAGACACAGCTACCACATACAGCATTGTTTCACTGAATTTTCACTAATACAAAAGGGTTTGAAGTTGCTGCATCAAGGCTGTACTCTCATTCAATATATTAACAAAAGTATTGTTCATATAGGTATGTGCACTTGTTTCAGTCATGTTCTTGCCTTTTACTTATTGACACTGTGAGATATTTAATAGTAATATTGACAACAGAGGGCTGTATCTAATGTAACACCTACTACTAATGTAAATTATGCTGTTGCCAGCATAAATGACCTTTAGTGCAATGCCAATAGTGTCAGCTGGCATGATGGATTTCCCAAGGAAACCCATCACACTAGCAAGTGCTATTGATGTTGCACTAGAGGTCACGTAGGCCAGCACAATGTAATTTACATTACCAGTCATGTCACATTTGATCTTGCCCAATATTCCAAACATGATTGTTATTCCTATTATGATTTCAGTTGTAAGGTGTTCTGCACATATCTTTTACCATATTTCCCCTCTTGCTATAAGTTCTTCACTAGCATATTCTATACTAGAATACATTTTTTACTTTTTGCAGTTTCCAATGGGACCAGGGTCTGATGGCCCTATGGGTGGATTGGGTGGAATGGATTCACATCATATGAATGGATCATTAGGTAAGGATACTACTTGACTTTCTTTATTCTGTGCTGGTGAATAAGTTCAGAAGACTTCTTTTGAATGCTTTCCATCACCTTTTCAAGTTTTTCTGAAGTCAAAAGAGATAAAAATTCTAAGTAGGATGCTTACATTGCTGGCAAAAGGTTGAAAGCAATCCAAACAATATATTTTTTCTGCCTGGGCTAATGGTTTTATCCAATTATGTTAATATTATATTGTATTTGTTTTAGACGTTATAATAAAAGTTCATGGGTAGAAAGCCCCAACAAGCCAGAATTTTGAAGTAATGGTTGATGACAAAAGAAAGACTTTTGTCTTTCCAAAAAATTGGACATTTCATTTTCTTTCCTTTCCTTTTTTTTTTTTTTTTTGGAAGTTAAAAGTGTTCACTTTGCCTTCCTTATAGAATCATGACCATGAATAATTTTAGGATCATCAAGCATAATTTATGTTTCAATCTAGGATAAAATAAAACTTTCAGATTGCGATGAAAAAACAAAGCACTGAAAAAATCCAGAGTGGGAACAATTATTTAACTTGACATTAAATAGGGGAGGGACTATTTAAGTTCCCAGAGATGGAAAGCCTGTTTAAGCTAAACAGACATGCAAGTTGAGGCTGTATTCCCTCTGGTAGCTTCTTCCTTGAACTCATCCAAAATAATTCTATTTGCTATGGAGAAGTTACAACAGACAAGCAAATAGATGATTAACAAAATGGTAATAAATGAATTGGATGTCCTTTTGCTTAGAGAATAGGCACCCCCACCAACAGAGTACTTGCATGAATTGGCCCTCTGATTGACCATAATAGAATGGGAGGAAAGACTTTTTTTCTCCTCCTCTCCTTCTTCCTTTTTTGTTTGAGGAGATAGGAGAATTCAAACAACCATGAACTTACTGTTAGGCCAACAGTATATCACAACCAAAGGCAAGAAGTTAAGAAATAAGAATAGAAAATAAATAAAAATATATTATGTATCTATAAACAATAGAATCATTTTAATAGAATCCAACAAATATTGGCTCAATATTGGCTCAAACCTAACAGGTGAAATCCCAGTGCTTGCTATACAGAGAGCTAGTCATTTAAAGTGTTTCAGGAAGTCTTCAGCAATCTGTATCAAACATGATAGCACAAGAAAGCATTTACTGAGAGTTACATGAGAAGTCCATGGCAAAACATGAGCTGCCAGCACAACAGGACCACTAACATTACTAATAAAGACAAAATTATGGGAGCAGGGCTTGTTTGTTTGTTTTGATGGGGGTATTTGTTTTACACACACCCCACCCAGTCAACAAAGTTGTTCTGACAGGTATATGTAGAACATTTATTTATTTATTTAGGTTCTACTCTCCAGATAAAAGTCTGAAGAGGAAAGTGAGTTCTCCTAGATGAGAATGAGATTACAAAAGCCAAATTCATAATAGTGCCAAAATAAAAGATGTATTGAGTTTTTGGAAAATAACTGAAATATTGAATAGACTGAACTGAGTATCCATTTTAATTTAAGGCTCAGGAGACATGGACAGTATCTCCAAAGTAAGTATGCTTTTGATGTCTAGCAAACTGATTTTCTCTAAACATATTCATTATGGTTGTTAAAATTATTTTAAAGTGAAATAGTTATTTAAGGGTATTGTGTAATAATAATAATTTATTGGATGGAAATAACAGCTTATGTTAAGGAATTTGTTTATTGATTTCCTTTAATATACTGTGGGGCTTTATCTGTTGTTCTGTTTTATGTGTGATTATGTTAGACCACAATTAGCTAAATTCAGTGCTGGTGACATAAACATAGGCCATCATGATCCAGACAACTACTTTAGGTACACCCACGGGCTTTATCACATGTAAAAAAAATATTTGCCTCATCATCTTGAAACTGCAAGTATTCCCACCTACCACCACCAATATAGTATCTTGCAAACCATTTTTGAATTCATCCCAAGTTCAAAAGGAATGAAACACTATAAAGTCCAGTACATGGGAAAATCATGTAGTCTCGCCTTGTTGCTCTCTAGGTCAGACTTAATTTTCATGGGAGAGGTGTTCCAGGGAGATAGACACTACAACAGGATAGGCAGAAAGTGAACTGGGATCTCTTGGTAGATTACTGTGCTAGATCAGCAAGGGTTTCAGACTCCCAGTTATTTCTGCCAATTATTTAAAACTAGCAACAACGTCCATATAACTATTGTAATTATTGATCTTTAGAATCTGTGGATTATCCCAAGCTCTAATCCAGGTATAAAAATAAGTGATGAGTAGGGCTGTGCTGAATAGCTCTATCTAAATGTAGTCCTGCCCCAAAACACCTATATGTATAGCTCAAATGTCTGCAGCAGGAAGAGCTTCATGTGTACACTTTTTCAGCACTTGTAATAACTGAGTAAGGCTCCAGTGTAAGGCTTATTAGGTGCTGCTGAGCCACCATTTTCAATGGTTTTTGCCCTTCTGCTGTCAGCTGGGCCTGGTTTCCAGCTGGGCATGATTAGTCAACCTGAGGATTTTAATAAAAACAAAGTTAGTCTTGGAATCCTGAAACCTGGCCATGCTATTCTACAGCATCCTGATATGACAGTCAGTGTACATTCCTTTAATACAAGTTGTTTCTGCTGTTACCATGATAAGTGCAAGCAAAAAGATGAGGGAGGAGAAAGGCCAACCCTCAGACAGTCTGGCATACACACAGGTAGTTTGTTTCTTCCCTTCCCTTCCCTTCCCCTCCCCAACCATCAGTAGTCTTTTCAGTTCAGAATACTTGACTATGAATTGTCGCCAGTGTTATCTACTTTGGGAAGACCTATTGAAATAAATGGGACTTAATTTAGAATAACACACATGAAATTTAGCTTTAATTGTTTATTTTGTGATATTTCTTACAAATGATAAGAATGTAGATCTCCTTTCTAGACTTCTTTTTTAGCTGAGGAACTCATAAGTGAATTCCTACTTGAGACAGGAATAACATTAGCCAGAGTTTGCTCTTAACCAAGGATTTAAGCTAGCTTGAAATCCTGATTAGGATTTACTGTGGTTAAATTTTATACTGATAATGCCAGTTTGCATGTCACATTATCCCACAATTTTTGGAAGAAAAATCTGTGTTCTTGTGAATGAGACAATGTAGTTATAAAACAAATGTTTAGCTAAATGTTCAGGATGATGTGTATATCAGGCACAATGGCTTATCTGTCTTCCAATAAGTGAAGTCACAAGATTTGTTGTTGAGTTATGACTGATTTATCATGATGTGGACAGTAGGAACAAGTTGCCTTGAGGTTCAGGTCCATGTACTCCTTCTCTCCTTCTGTGCCTGGAGGAGAGTTCAGAAGCTTGTGCTTTCCCTTAGCTGCAGTATGTTATACCTGGAGTGACAAACTGGGATTAGCATTAACTAGTTAATTTATAACATGTCAAATATAGTTAATGTTAATGCAGGTTCCTAGTTGAACAACATGGGAAGCTGTGGCTAACCAAGAGATAATTCTTAACACCTTTGGTAAGAAGAGGGGAGACACATGTACCCAGGTCTCACTGTGGCTTATTCTTGCTTCTACGCATCACACAAAGCCACAGTTCAGCATGATGTGTAAACTTGTTGGTCATTCACACTTGACCATGAATAAGGATAGCATCAGAAATTCACACATGGAAGGCTGAGGGGAGAGATACAAAATCCTTTAAAATCCTTTAAGGAATTGAAATCATTCATTACACTGGCATTAGATCTCGTTGCTGCATACCTTTAAATTGACTTCAAGCAATGGGTATTCCTGTTTTGGTTTATAGCCAGAAGAGGTGTCTTATTTCAGCGGCTTATGCTAATACCATTTAAAATTCCAACATGAGATACATTTCAAAATTCATTTCATGAAGTAAAAAGCATTCAGGCCTTTCTATAAACTATGGAAATATGTATGCATATCATTCATGCAATATGATATGCACATATCTGGTCTAGATGCTGCTTTGTGTAGATGCTTAGCTGATGTGATGCACAAAGATCTAACTTCACTTTCCATCAAAAGTGATTGGCTGTGTCAGTGATTGACTCAGTTATCTCAAGCTCTGTTTATTTTTTGGACAGAAGGATGCACAAGTTCAACCATCAGCCCTACTCATCAAATAGATGATAAGTGTCACCAGGGCTGTTAATACATGTAGATATTAGAGGTAGAACTCTTGTCCCCAGGTAGTATTCCTCTGTATCCAGGGGAACAAATAAAGAATATATATGCTTGGAAATTTATTTCTGCATTTGGACCACCATTGAGAATTGAGGCAAAAGTGCAACATTGTGATGCTCCTGGGATTTCTATTTTCATCATTAAATTTGTCAGCCCGTATTCCCATGCAGTGACAAGCCATGACAGGAATGGCTTCCCATGATATGTCAGCACCAGAAACATGGTAAAATGTTTGGTTACTGTGAATCATCACAGAGAACAGTTTGTTCTAAGATCTCCACATATCAGCATTGCTTCTCATTATATGTGAAATTGGTTACATTGTTTTTTCATGGTTTCCCCGTTTCAGCCAGCAAGCTCAGCAGCAAGTCCATTTTCCACTGCTCTGTTTGTCTAGCAGCAGCTGAGTTACCAGCAGATAGAGGACTAATTTGGCTGTCCCCATGCTCCCTGTCCTTGTTCCTGGTGTGCATTCCCTGGTGCCCAGCCAGATCTTCCACTACTTGCCTCCTGGCCAGCTTGCAGAGATACCTGTCTGGGATGCCCCTGCCTGGTGTGGCCACCCATGCAAGTGTGCACTGTCCCTTCCCACTGTTTCCTCTCATGTGAGTGTGTGCTGCAGGGACATGGTGGCGTTGTCATGCCAGGATGTCAGAACAGGCATCTTGGTTACCCACCAGGAGGCAGTTAGAGGTGTGATTAACCAAGCAGCATGTGGGCAGGTGGTTGGCCAGGCAGAAGGTAGGTGGACTATCTGGCTGGGCACGGGAGGACATCTGCTGGGAGAGACAGCACAACCATGGGGACAGCTATGGTACTCTAATGAGTAATCTGCCGCTCCACAGAGCGGCATCAAAAAGCAGTAGCCAATTGGGAACATGCCCAGGGGAGCATGCAGGCCAATGAGGGAGATGCAGGCAGAAGCAGTGCACTGAGATTGGTTCCCAGCCATGGGGTCTGATGGAGTATGTGCTGTCATTTGGAGGGAAGATGGAGGCATGTGGAGACTACTCATGAGTAATTAACTTGTAAATGTGCAAACATACGACATAAGGTAAGAAAGGTAACTGTGCAAAAGCTCTTCACATTATGAGTGAACACCCCCATTGCGTAAACTTCAGTGGCTGTTCCGAAACATTCACAAATGAATTTGAGTATATATTCTTGATGTTACTTTTAAACTGTGCTGTGTTCTGTTCAAACAGAACTCTCCCAGTAATATGAGCATGAGCAATCAGCCCGGGACTCCTCGAGATGATGGCGAAATGGGAGGAAACTTTTTAAACCCCTTTCAGAACGAAAGTGTAAGTACTTTTTTATATTTGGTTGTTATTTAACTTAAATGGTTTTAACCAATGTTCAGCTCTAAGTTAGATTTTTAAGCATAATAGTTAACCATGTCCATGTATATCAATACCGATAAGTTTGAAATATCTTAGCAGTTTCAGGCAGCATATCCCACTTGGAAAGAAATTAATTCAAATACATTGTTTTTGGTAATTGTCAAGCATGTCTGCTTTTACCCACTGTTATTGGTCATGATACTTTTAAGAAATATCATTTTTAGGCAGTACTTTGGTGTCCTTCATAATTATATTCAAATTTGGCTTTACAACAATTATGATGGTAAAGTTGGAATCCTAAATCCACTTACTAGAAGAATCCAGAAGGAAATAATTCTGGAAAAGCATGCAGAGGATTACACTATACATCAATTTTTCAGTTTTAGAAGAGTTTTTTCATAATCTAATCCACAATTTGAATTTAAGGTACTAGCTAGCACTAAACATGCATACATAACATTACTCACATGACCATTTTAAAGAAGGAAATAAGCTACTTCTAGGAGAGCCAGTGTGGTGTAGTGGTTAAGAGCATGGACTAGGACTCCATGGGTTCTAGTCTCTGCTCAGCCATGGAGCCAACAGGGTGACTTTGGGCCAGTCACAGACTCTCAGCCCAACCTGCCTCACATGGTTATTGTTGTGGGGATAAGATGGAGGAGGAGATGTAAGCTGCCTTGAGCTCTTTGTAGGAAAAAGGCAGGATGTAAATCGATAAATAAATAAAAATTTGGAGAAAGAGAAGGATACTGAAGGGAGAGGATACTTATCCCTTTCCTTACACACAGTAAGGCATTCCAAATGCCCTGCCCTTCCAGCAGCTTTTCCTCTTACAGGGCCCTAATTGCATATTTCTCTACATTATTATTAAGCAAATTAATCTCCCTCTCCCTCTGTGTGTGTGTGTCTGAGAGAGAGAGAGAATATGCAAATAGCTGCCTTCATTCAGTATGATAACATCTGATACATATTCTCAAGATTAAAAGAAGCTTCTAATTTTACCTGTCCAGTGTATTACAACCTAGAACACAACATACCAGTTGACCATTTATGCATTACCTTGCACAAAAAGGATATGCACTATTTAAAAGGGGAACACAATTTGTATAACATTTGCATGTGCTAATTTATTTGTATAGATGCAGATTTAGTTCTCATTAATAGAAATTAAACTTCACAGAAGACAGTTAATTTCATATCCAAATAATTATTTATTTTTTTGCCCCTCAGGTCAAATAAACTCAGTTAATACACATCTTATTCCCATTGTTCTTGGAGTTCATGGCCTACAGTAAGGGGAGTTGTTACTCTTGGGTGTCCAGCAGATGGTCTGTCTTTGTTCTCTAATTCAAATCTAAATGGCAACTTAGAGTTCAGTTATCATTTTGCCATGACTTGTGCTCTGCATGCGCCTGGAAATTGGGAAATGACTATTTGAGATGATGTACTTTCATTCCATTCCTGCTGAGACTGTACATAAAATGAAACAAAAAAGAAGGAAGGGCATAGCCTTCAGCACCCACCAGCCACCTTGTGTTCTATAAGAACTGGGAAAGCCATTCCTTGAACATCTGATTCCTTGGAATTTACCAGATGTTCAAAGAAAAGAAGGCTTTGTCCTACACAGAAATTGGGAATTTAAGAAGGTACTATGCCACTCTGGCTGCAGATATTTTTCAGAGGACAATCTAGAAGACCTCCTTTTCACCACCTGAAATTTTTTCTCAATAGATTTGGCCAATAGCCCTGTAATACTTGCTCTAAATGTCCTCTGAAAAAATTTCTGCAGTTTACTATCAGGATGCAAATAAAGAAACAGGCCTAAAGCTGATCTGTCTATCCTGCTGGGTTGGGAATTTAAAGCTGTAACTTTTACACAGTTTGCCTAATGAAGACTAGGACAGTTTCCTACTGTAATGAAATAGTGGAACCATATCGCAAATATGCAAACTAAACCTTGAACAAGTGTTTATAATATGTGAAAGAGATCCTTTTTTCAGATTTTGTTTACAGATAGAATAGTTTTACAGAACTTAAAGCATAGGTGTGTCTAGTGCATACTACACATCAACATTTACCCACTGAGCCTGTAACTATGCAAATATTACTCATACGAGGGCGTTCAATGTATTCTCAGTATCAGCATGAAGAAAAAGAAATAATAAATTGAAATAATTTTTATTTTTCACTGTAATTCCCCATAACTTCAATGTACTTATTACAACTAGAAATTAACTTTTCAATTCCCTGTAAAAAATACCCTTCCTCCTGGTCTAAAAAATGTGCGTTAATTGCCGCCTTGAGCTCTTCATTGACAGAAAATCTCTTTCCACAAAGATCTTTTTTTAAATTCAGGAATAGGTAGTAGTCACTGGGGGCCAGGTCTGGGCTATAGGGTGGGTGGTTTATTTTTTCGAAACCATAGTCTTGCACACCAGCCTTCTAAAACAGGCGCGTTGTCGTGAAGAAGCAACACACCTGTGGTCAGTTTTCCCCACCTTTTTTCTTTAATTGCTTCTCTTATATTACGCAGAGTGGTTGCGTAAGAAGCTGTGTTTATGGTTGCACCTTTTTTCGTGTACTCAATAAAATTCCCTTTGAGTCCCAAAACACTGTGGCCATGATTTTTCTGGCTGATGGAGTGACTCTGAATTTCTTCAGAGGGTCAGCACCTCTTTTATGCCACTGCATGGACTCCTGCTTACTTTCAGGGTTGTAGTGATGAACCCAGGTTTCATCTCCAGTAACAATCCGGTTGAAAATACTTGATGGATCTTCATCACAGAGCTCTAAAAACTCCCTACAGCACTGGACTCGCATTTGCTTCTGATGCGCCATGAGCACTTGCGGCACCCATCTTGCACAGACCTTTGAAAGGTTAAGATGGTCATGAAAAATAGTAAATCTGGTACCAACGGATAGGTTTGTCATCTCTGCTAACATTTTGATTTTTATTCGGGCACCTTCCAATACAAGTTTCTCAATTTTTTTTCACATTTTCTTTCATAGTGGCAGTAACCGGCCCACCCAAGCAAGGGTCGTCTTCAATACTTTCTCTGCCCTTTTTAAATTCACTTGACCACTTTTGAACAGTAGGTAATGAAGGTGCAGAGTCCTGGTAAATGGCCACCATCTCTTCGTGAATGATTTTTTGTCTTTTTCCTTGTTTTGTAAGGAACTTAATCACAGCGTGGTGCTCAATTTTCTTCAACATTGTTGCGTCAGTCATTATGGTCGTCTTTCACTGAGGATTACTAGGGAACTAATGATCACACTTATTTGAAATTTTGCATATATACTCTCAGATAGTGTCATTAGCTGATGAAATAATTAAATTACCCACATCAATAGCAAATCAACCCAATACTGCGAATACATTGAACACCCCTCATATGTCTGCCACCTTGTTTACATGTCAGGCTTACAGATTTGGGATTGGTTACAGACATAGCATTGCTTGGAAAAAATGTATTGCAATGATTAGTTATTTTCAGTGAATCTCTACCCTAAGTATGATCAGGTTTGGTTCTAGCCCTCTGTTTTTAATACCCATACGTAATGCCCAAGCTGGGGTGGGGGGCAGGTTTAAAGTTTAGGCTGCTTAGAGTTAGGCTGGATGACATTATTGAACAGGGCCATGCCCAGCTACTGCTAGTTGGTGCAGCCACAGTGAGTGATGTAATTGCCCTGACCATTTTACTTTTCTGCATGCTGGGAGTGACAGAGTTCTGTGCCTCACTCAATACAGAGAATCGACTCAACTAGTGCCTACACCTCTTAATGCTGGCTGAGTCTCCGGCTTTCTACAGTGTTCCCATGAGGGCAGTGCGTGCCGTGCAGAGTCACTAACCGTATTAGTCCCCAGGCAAAGTAACAGCGGCAACTGTTCTAGTTGTCATTTTGGCTAGTGAAGCTCCACACTTACAGTTAGATCAGGGAACAGCATGCTCGATAAAGGGAGTCTCTCTGTTATTTTCGATCTGTGTTCAGAGATAATAATCTGCAGTCTGCTTGCCCTATCAGTTATTAAGAGGCACAACATGCTGGGAGCCTTCTCATTATTGCTAGTCCATGGGGTCAGAATTGGAGATGGGAGTGAGCAGGCTCTGCAGAGGAAACCCACATCTTCATGGGTCAGCTGGAAAACAGTTTCAAGTTTCCCCACCACTGATGTATGGTACTCTCCCAACAAAATTGTATTTTTTCTGCATTTTATCAAAGTAGGGTATATTTGTAAGTGACATCAATTTCCAGATGCCATAATTCTTGTCTTATGATTGGGTTAACTCTATCAGCTGTCTTCCCACATATTGACTAGTAATGATGCAGCTACTTTATTCAAAATATTTCTAGGATGCCTTTCAGGGCAAGTGCCATCCTGAGCCAGTTTATAATTATACAATTCCATATGGTAAAAAACTGATATAATGATGAGATAGCAAACAGTACCAATAATGTTTACCATACTAAAATTGCACCTGCAAAACAGAATAATTCAACAAAATCAGGGAAACACCACAGAAAATAAACACATATTTAGGGCTTTCCTAAAAAAAACCCCTTAATGTTCTCCTGATGGCAACCCATTCCAGAGGTGTGGATCTGCTACAGAGAAGCTCTCTGCTACAAAAAACCTGATCAAGAACAAACACTCAAGACAAACCAAGCTTCTCTGGAATAAATTGGTCTGCAGTTTATTGGTGTATTTCATAACAAGATGAAAGCATTGTGACAAGAGCATTGTGACAATATGAGGAAAGGCTGCATATTATTCCAGCTGCATTTGAATGGAAATTTGCTGCAAACACATTAATGCAAAAATACAAGGAGGCCATAATGCACATCTTGTCGATTACTGAAAGCACGATAATACCAAGTGTATAACAAGATTGCCTTGAATGATTGTGATTGGATACACTATTGATAGTAGTGGTTGGATACACTATTTATACATTGTTTAAGCAACTGTGCTCTGCTACTGAGAGTTTTTCCAATCAAACTGCATAACTTGAAAATACTCAGTGCTGAAATCAAAACACTAGTGGTGTTTTCTGTAGATATACCATTTTGCAATTGTGTCCAACTTCATAAAAGTATATATGGATCTGTTTGGCATCCTGATGAAAAATAATATGGAATTATGCTACCAAGCATCTGCTAATTCTCAAGCTATTAAATATTTGCAAAGGAGCAGAAAACTACAGATCAGGACAAACATCTTATTTCTGATGTTAACAACAAAGAAGCAGTTCAAAAAACTACTGTGTTGGAAGGGTAATAGTGTACAAGTAAAATCAAGGATATTCCTAAGTAATGCAGGAACATTGCTATCTTGTTGTTAATGAGGACTCAATGAAAGAACAAAGATGATACCAAGCTGAATGTGATATGGGGATATTGCTTCATGCAGAATATGACAACAGGGACTACCTGTGTGGAAAAACTTGATCTATAGCTATCAATCATCTTATTATCCTAATTTTCTGAGAAAGTCTTGCAGTCAACTCATAATGCTCTATACCAGCACAACAATGCCAGTGTGGTATAATGGTTAAGAATGTGGAACTGGACTTAGGAGATCTTGGTGCTAGTCCCCACCCTGCCATGGAGCTGAGTGATTTTGAGCATGTTGCAGACTCTCAGTCCAACCTACTTCACAGGATTGTTGTTGTAAGAATAAGACTAAGAACATAAGAAAAGCCATGTTAGATCAGACCAAGGTCCATCTAGTTCAGCATTCTGTACACATTGTGGCAAACCAGCAGCCCAAGGATGATTCAAACAGGAGGGATGCAAGACCTCTGCCTGACCAAGTTCCTTAGCAACAGGTATATGCAGGCATGCCACCTCTGGTGAAGGAAGTAGCACACAGCCAGCAAGACTGGTACCCACTGATTACTTTCTGCCTTTTTAAAGCAATCTAGATTGGTGGCCATCACCACTTCCCATGGCAGTGAATTTCAACTATGCATCATGTGAAGAAGTACTTCTCTTCTTTCCTGAACTTTCCTGAATTTCCCAATCAGTTTCATAGGATAGCTCCACGTTCAAGTGTTGTGGGAAAGAGAGCAAAATGTCTTCCTTTCCATTTTTCCACTCCATGCATAATTTTAAACACCTCTCTCATGTCTCCCTTTACTCACCCTTTTTCTCTGAACAGTCCTAGTTGTTGTGGCCTCTCCTCATGGAGGAGATGCTCCAGCCCCCTGATAATTTTTGTTGCCCTTCTTGGTATGCTTCCCAGTTCAATTATGTCCTTATTCAGGTGAGGCAACCAGAACGGGACACATACTCTAAGTGCAGTCATACAAAGAATTTGTATAAGGGGAGTATGATCTTGGCAGTTCAATTTTTTGTTCTGCTCCTAATTATGTCTAGCACGGAATTGGATTTTTACACAGCTTCTACACACTGGACTGACATTTTCATCAAGCTGTCCACTACAACTTCAAGATCCCTTTCTTGCTCAGTCACTGCTACTTGTGATCCCATCAGCATATACTTGTAGTTGGGATTCTTAGCCCCAACATGCATTACTTTACACTTTTTCATACTGAACTTCATTTTCCTTTTTAATGTCCATTCTCCCAGCTTGGTGGATCCCTTTGGAGCTCTTCACAATCACTTATGGGTTTGAGCATCCTAAATAGTGTAGCACCATCAGCAAACTTGGTCAATTCACCACTTATTCTTAATTAAAAAGAATTAGTTCTAATACAGAACGCTGTGGGACTCCATTGATTATATCTGTCCTGTGGGAAAAGTTGTCATTTAGTCCCACCCTCTGTCTCCTGTTCTTTAACCAATTTGTGGTCCATAAGAGTACCTCCCCTTTTATTCCATGATTGCTTAAGGACTGCTGTAGATTTATTTTTCTGTTTAAAGATGCCTAGGATTGTACCCTTAATTGATTTTAAGGATCTTTTTTTTTTGCTATTATCTGTAAACAGGGGAGAGGAAAAAACAAGCTTCTAAAATCATTCTATAATTTGATTCTAGAATGAGGTTTTTAATCACTGCTTATTCTTTGAAATTCTTTGAGATGATACAGGATCAGTCTAGTTAAATAAATGTGTTAAAATGTGTTAAATAAATGTGTTAAATCACTATCAAAAGTTTATTAAGCTATTGACATGCTATCATAATGTCACAGAGGTTTTTCAGTTGCTATCAGTATAGCCATTAAGTATTGAAATCAGTTTGAGCTAAGACATCCGTATCTTTAGTCAGGAGTTCTACCTAAAACTGTGGACAGACCTGATGTGGCATTTCAATTCAGTTAGTAATTCAATTATTCCATTTGTAACTCTTTAGTAATATAATTATTGGGGTCTGTCTCTAGTAGTACAAGTAAATATCCTGTTGCAACTACATATGCTAGTCTCCCTTCTGTGATGTTTCTGAAATAAGGCCAAATGAATATGGATAATCTTTCAAGATTGTTATCATAAAGGAAGCAAACAGAACTAGGAGCCAAAGCTATGAAGAGCTAAACACATTTTTCCTGAAAACATATGCTCATTAAATTACACATGAAGTGGAATCAAAACTCTGATTCTTCAGTAGTTGAGACATAGAGACAATATCTTTGTAAACAAGTATGTTTACAGTAGATCACCTCTATCAGTACTTCAACAATGTCACAAAGTGGAGAATCAAGGAACTCTTCTTTCTCACACTGCAGCATAGGACACGAAACAATCAACTCAAGTTGTGACAACCCAGTTTCAGGCTAGATACCAGGAAAAATTTCCTCACTGTCAGAGCAATATGACAGTGGAATCAGTTACCAAGAGAGGTCATGGGCTCTCCCACAGTAGAGACATTCAAAAAGAAACCAGACAGTCATCTGAGTGACCTGCAATAGCAGGGGGTTGGACCTGATGGCCTTTTTTGACCCTTCCAACTTTATTATTCTATGATTTTCTGAGCTCCATTTAAGGGATTCCTGCATCCACAAAATAGTTACCTTGGTATTTGTGTATTGCTTAATATGTCCCTTTGCAACATATGTGTTCAGTCTAATCAGGGACTGCTTATATGACGTTTAAAATGATGGTAGGCAGGCAATATATTATCCCATATTCCATACGATAGCTGTGTTTATTAAAAAGCTAGATATGCACGCATGAACTTTACATGAAATTTTGACTGGGGTCACAAGTGCAATTGTAGCCTAGTGAATTATTTGCTGCTAAAATGTGGATTCCTATTTTTCAGTACTCCCCCAGCATGACAATGAGTGTGTGATCCATTACCAAGTCTCTTCGTGAAGGCTGCACTGAGTTGGCCCTCTCCAGAGAGCTACTAAAGAAGAAAATTTACTCATCCCTGTGTACAGTTTAACAGAAAAGATCTCTGCCACAATTGGACCCATCATTTTTCCCCCATCCATCTTTCCAGTTTTGTGAAGAAAGTGGGTCCTGATCTGATTTCATCATCTATAATTTGTGGCATATCAGAGCTGCCCAAGACTGAACTGCAAACAGTTATCTGTGTATGTATATGTAGGGATAGGTGTATGTATGTGTGTGTTACAGAGACATAGATATGCGCACATACATATATAGACCTGCAGGACATTGTAAAATATTATCACATGACATCTTAAGTAGAAATAAGAAATAGGGACTTTTATTCCATCTTTTTTCACGTTTACATTTTAACTACTAAAAGAACTGCTTCCCTCTCCCCATCTGAACTGTTTTGTGCTGTGTATATCACTGCTTTGTAAGTTATTTTTTTAAGAAGATCTCAGATAAGTTGTTTTTTGTCATTGTTTGCCATAATGAATAGGAATAAAACTACTTATAAGAGGGCTTTCATAAAGTTGTGTTTGATACCAATAATCATGTGAATTGAAAACTACACTGTCTCAAGAAACAGAAGAAATGCATTACTTTAATTGAGCAAGTAAAACTTGTCCACTGCCTTTCCAAAAGTAGAGAAGAGAATGTGTTGGATGGGTGGGTAGGTATCCTTTGCCCCTGTTTCTGTACAGATACCTAATATTGCAATCTTAAACATACTTGTATAGTTGTAAGCTTCACCGATACAATTCAGATTTACTTCTAGGTAATGTGTCAAGGATCAGGATGCAAACCCTTCAATATTTGTTTTCAAGGGAAGTCTAAGTTTATATCAACTTCTTAATCTATGCAGAGAAATACAACATTGCTATGTTGGCTCTGGTTTGATTGCTGTAGTATCCAGCAATAAATATGGCAGGTTCTTTCTGCCTTTAGAAAATAAAATAAAATTTATTCACTATGATCTTCCATAGGAGTAGTAATTAATTTAAAACGCTGCAACATGCTTTTTCTAACAATCCACAACAATCAAGGCTACTTACATCCTAACCCAACTTTCTGTTATAAGTTAATGGCTGATCGACTTTTGATGTGCTGAGGGAAGGAGGATAAAACAATTCTAGTCCTTATTCCCAGATATATAGTTATTGGCACTACTAACCAATCTTACCCACTGCTCCACATCTAATTTTCTGTTACTAGTAATTCTGTCTGACCTCTTTGGATGTTTCAAAGACCATACAACTAATTCTCATTATTTCATTTTAAGTACAAATATATATAATTTTATAGAGTAACTTAAACACCAACAAACACACGTTTCTCCCAGTTTTGTATCTCTTGCAGTTCAAAATGACCAAGAATTTAAAGATGTTCCACATGTGAAAAAAATGTGACACCCCTCTTTGGAAATTAATGATGCGTGAAGAGAACTGTTCCCACTTCTAGCTGTGTAGTATGTTCTTAAAATCTTATTCTTCTGCAGGTAACTTCCATTATCTGAACACTGCTTTACCATTCCTTCTGCTGAATGTGTAAGGTGAACATATTGCCTTAGAAGATGTATTTGATTCTGTGTGAGCACATTGGGGAAATCATTTCCAACATATCCAGTGTGCCTCATGCTGAAATTGCACTTGAAAGCGTTGGAAAAAGGAACAGTGGATGGTGTTGGTCGATCTTTGTCATTGAATTAAGGAGAAAGGAAGATGTTTCCTTAAGTTGTGTCGCTCTTGTAGGAACTTTACCTGCAAATATTTAAACAGAAATACTACTTGTTTATACTAAATGAGCTTTATAGAACTGATTGAACAATTTTGAATGTTTAAAGTCACATGTGCTTACTGTTTTACAGACTCAAATCTGTGACTCTTAACTTAGAAGTGTAAATTATGTTTTTTTTTAATCTTCCTCTTTTCCTTATTGAGTACTTGGAGCAAGATAATAATACTGACTTGTATCCACTGATTTCCTTTTGTTCGTAGAAGTTTCCATTAGCAGAAATGGAGAGGAGGTGATTTCCACTGCTTTCCCCTTCTCCATGCAACCACTTCAACCTTCCCTTCAAATCTGCCCCAAGTTATTGGGAACCCTCTGGAACAATAGACAAGGTGATTGCAAGACAATGGGAATTTGAAAAATAGCCTCCCTCTCCTTTCCATTCATGGCAACTCCTCCTGGATCAAAGAGCCTGATCAGCATTTCATTGAAAGCAACCCCCCCACCATCCGAAATGATTTTTTTTTTCAGCCATTCATTTTATGCATGTGACTTAGTGGCTAATTTTCCACTTTTGTTATTGAAATATACATGTTTCCAGTAAGCTTCATAAAGTACATGCTCTGGATGCTGTGCACAGAACATCTAAGGCACTGCTATCTGTAAATTGTGTTTTAACTTGGGTGGTTATAAACTTTTTGTCTATACAGGCTGGTAATAGAAAGGACAAAATCAAAATAAGGTGATTTCTTTTCCTAGCAAGCTGAACTTCTACACATACTATATGTCTTACAGTCCTATGCATGCCATAATGTTAAGAAAAGGAAGTATGTGTTAGGGTCATTTAGCTGCCATTTAGGTCCATTTCTTCCCTAGCAGTATTGATGGAGTTATTCCAGCAGAGGCCAAAATATGAAATTGTCACATAGTAACTATCTGTTGTTTTTAAAAGGTGATGTATGGTTAGAATAATACCTTCCTTCTGGATCCTACTTATACATCCTGAAAAACTGTGGATTTATATCTGTGCCTCTCTAGGAATGCTCCAAAGACATCTCTAGATATCTAGTTGTACTAGTGAAGTATGACCTATCTTTTGAAAACAGTAATCAAGTAAAGCTAATGCAGAGTATAATTATATGAATACTGTTTCAATGCCTGAGATAGCTGAGCTATCAGGAAGAATGGAAATGTAATGGCAGAAGGAGAGAATAAGTTTTGGTGGGCTCTATGTAGCCTGCTGAAAATAAGTTTAACACTTTTCTTTGCAAGAGTGAGGATCATATGTACTTTTTTTCTTTCCCTATTGAACTGTTTTTGTACTTATAAAAGGTGATGTAATTTACAGCTTTCCTTCAGCATTCCTTCAGCATTTCTATCATTTTCCAAGCTATATTCTTCAGTTGCAATCTAGAAAGACAATTCCTTAAGATCAAAAACTTAGCACAGTTCCTTTCAGCATTCAGTTTTGTGGTTCACAATTGCTAAATTTTTGTTTGGAACTCTGTTAGTATTTGCCTTGTAGTTCATCCAATGGCATCAGCTGAACTTCTGGATGCACTATCCTGACCTGATTTGGTACGTATTTCAAATTCCTTAATATCTGTCCACCAAGTCCTAGTGAAAGCAATAGAGCTACCTAACAGAACTGGTATCCAAAAGACATCTTGTTTTGTTGTCTTTAACATCTGTGATGAGCATAGGCTTTCCTGAGTTTTTTAATAAAAGTAATTGTGTTTAATGTTAGTTTAAATATGCAACACTCAATCCAGCTGAAATAGTGCTTAAGTGTGGGCTCATATGTAGTGCTAAACCATGGTTTCACACTAGGGAAATAGGCCTGTGCTCACATCCTCCCCTCCTTCCATCCTTAGTTTCCAGTCTTAGATTTTTGGGCAAGTACAAACCATAGTCTGCCAGTTTGAATGTAGTGGTCAGCTATGGTTTGGCTCCTGCTATAGAAAATGAATGAATGAGGTTTCCCAAAAACCAAACGGAGATACCTCATTAAACAGAGCAGACACAGAGAGTGGACAGAGTAGGAGTAGATGAAAATGGGGCTTGTTCATGTACTAACAAAGCATGGTTTGATTGTGTGTCTGGAATGAATCCAAGTCCCACTGAGTGCATGGGTCTTTAATCTTGAAACCTAGCTAGACTGAGATTATTGTGCTGTATTTGCATCTTTGTATCAAAAAGAATGACTAATATTCATTATTTGTTTGTTGTACAATTATATGGCAATAATCTGGATGAAGTGGGGCTATGGAAGCATTCAGTGAATTTGATAGGGGACCAGTTATGAAGCTGTATGCTTAATTTTTTTCTTTTGCATTGGTATCACACACTTTAGCTAATAAGTATTGCACTGACATTTACTGAATCCTCTAATGCTTACATATTATAAATTTGTTCCCTAATCACTATATTTAAAACATCCATAAATGTTGTTTCTGTAGGGATTTGGCATGCAGCATTGCAATATTAAGAATACCATCAAGGTAAGAGTTAATGCTGCAGAAAAGATACTTTAAACGAGTATTTTTTTATGTAATTTATTGGAAGTCGGTATAACTCTAGCACTTGTTGAAATCGTGTCTGACTGAACTTTTAAAAATGGTTTGGTAAATAATAAATTGCATGCTACATCATTCAATATATTAACATCTTTTCTTTAAATTAGCTGAAATTGGGACAAAAGATGCACTGATTCAGCTTTGCAAGTTCTTTCTTTTCATATGAAGTAACATAAGTTCTGCTCATAAACAAACTTCAATTTCCAGTTTGCCATATTAACAATTTTACATTTTATTCAGTTTGTTGGAAACCTAAGTGTCCTGATGTGCAAGTAGAGATTTGTTCAAGCAAAGGCTTTCTCTTCAATCATTGTGCCCACTGGAGCCCTTACATGCTTACTGAGACTCTTTGAGGCAATTAATCCTATATACTGAGCATATGCTCAGATGCCAGGCTACATTTACTCATTTATGAGTGTTCCTGACGTCAGATGGAGAATTATGGGAGGGCACAAAATGCTTACAGAACTGGTATTTCTTCCCCTAACTGTGCTAGCTCTGCTTTAAAAAAAGAAAGAAAGAAAAAAGAAAATACAGAAACATATTTATGTCTATATATAACTTCTGTAGAAAAATTTGAGTGGACCCCCCCCCCGCACACACACACACATACATTATTTACTTCATTTGAGCAGTACTACTGAACTTGTTGACTTAATCTGTATTTCAGGTATGTATTTGTGTTGTATCACCAAATGAGTAATAGTGAAGCAATTTTTAGCTATGTGTTGTCATTTACATGTAAAATATCCAAAGCAATTTCTCATGTACAGTCCAAACTCAACTTTTGTAGGGTTAACTTTTGTGGATTTCATTATTGCCAAGCTTGCCACCAATAATTAAAAGCAGGGCTGGGCACTATCCATGGCTGGAAGAGGGGCCTGTTCCTCCCTACCCAGTAGGCACAGGGAGGTGACCCTGGACATGATCCGGGCCCTTCCAGTGGATCACTCCAGCCTTAGCAGGCATTACCTTGCCCTCCTTTCTCATTGGGATACATTGGGCCAGTTAAGGTTGGGAGAAGGCTAGAGATGTTTGCAGTTTTTCTACTTTTGCAGTGGTCCTGCACTCCTAACCACTGCAAATGTGGAGGACTGACTGTAATGACAGGATTTGCCATAGACATGTGGATAGAATTATGTCCCTTCTGATATTCATTTTTTGACCAAAGTTCATGTTTTATCTATAACTTGACACTATTTTCTGGATACATTTCTGTGTGTTCCATTTTGTTCTGTTTTAAAAGATGATGGTTGCTTTTAAATGAGTTACTTTTGCAATCAGCAGTTGTAAAAAATGACTCTTCCTAACTCTACATTAAGTGAATGTTAATTTCAAAAATCCTGACTACAAAAATTAACTATATAAGCCAATATTTTGAAGCATTAGAGTTCCTTGTAGGAGGAATTTCTAATTTAGCATTACAGCCTTCTCAAAAGTAGTTCCAGAGAAGTGGATGTCCCTCCAGAACAGGGTGTGATGTGGTATGGAGAGATGCAGAGAGATGAAGAGGGCTCTCCACATGTATATGAGACATTTGGGGTATTGTGAACTTAACTGTAGATAGTCCTCTCTGGTTCAAGTAGTAACACATCATTAGAATGGACACAATTCTGCTAGAGTTAAGCATTCTTAAATCCCTCAGTTTCACTGGAAGATTAAGTACATATTTCATCTCTCCCATTGAAATCAGTGGGACATCAAAGTACTGGGTATGATCTAGCCAATGTGGACCACATGATGTGCACATAGACTACACTCAAGATATCCTGGTGTATTATGAGAGATGCTGTGCTACTCAGACATATTTATATGAAAAAAGGCAAAGGATCTCCCACTAGATTTTTATAGACCAAAATGTTAACAACAATTTTCCTTCGCTCCTGGGAAGAAAATCTAACACCTACTTTATAATCCAGCAGTTTCTCATAGAAATTTCACAAAAATTGGGACTTTTAGTAGGTCGCACATTTTCAGTTCTTTTGTACTATTTGGAGAAAAAGAGGGATCACATGCATTTTTGTTACTGAATAAACAATTGGGTTTTGACATGACCAACAGAAACAGCAATAAGAATTCTAAGTGCTTTATATCAAAACCATGGGCAAAATTCTTCAGAAATCCAGAGAATCTTGCTTACATGCATTGTATAATCACTGTAATTGCTTTTTACAAATGTAAACTATTATCAGAAGGAATCCAATTATTGCATATAGCTGGAGGCCCACAAAAATTTAGCGCATTATGAATTTTTAACGTTTTCCATCCAACAATGCAAATAGACCTCTTTGAGATAATTGTTTTCCTGTTTTTAATTATTGTATATTGTATTTTTGATAAGGTATTTTGCTTTGGTTTGATTTTGCTTTGTAAACTGACCAGAGCATATCTGTTGATTGACAGTCAGATGAATAAATACAAGTCACCAGAAAGTGATAAACCATAGACTTTACTATTAGTCCTAGTCAGCATAGCCAATGGTGACAGGTGATGTACCATCTGTAGGGCTACAAATTTCTCAGTCTTGCAAAACACCACTCTCCTGACTTTTCTGCACATCCTTCACAGCACTAAGCCAGGAGTAGGGAACCTGTGGCCATCTGGATTTTGCCGGATTTCAACTCCCATGATACTGGCCAATGACAATGTTGAAAGTTACAGATTGCCCAAATATGTTCTAGACAATATATGAGCCTTGTTCTTACTGTTTTCCAACATTAAGGACTTAGAGCCCTATGGGATCAGAGCAAGAGTTTATCTAGGCGTAACTTTTGTATGAGATGATACCACTCTAATGGCAGAAAGTGAAGAGGAGCTAAAGAGCCTCTTGATGCAGGTGAAGGAGGAGAGTACAAAAGTTGGCTTGAAACTCAACATTAAGAAAACTAAGATCATGGCATCCGGTCCTCTCATTTCCTGGCAAACAGAGGGGGAAGAAATGGAGGTAGTGACAGATTTTATTTTCCTGGGCTCCAAGATCACCGCAGACGGGGACTGCAGCCAAGAAATTAAAAGACACTTGCTCCTGGGGAGGAAAGCTATGGCAAATCTAGACAGCATACTAAAAAGCAGAGACATCACCCTGCCAACAAAAGTGCGTATAGTCAAGGCTATGGTTTTCCCAGTTGCAATGTATGGCTGTGAAAGCTGGACCATAAGGAAGGCTGAGCGCTGAAGAATTGAGGCCTTTGAATTGTGGTGCTGGAGGAGACTCCTGCGAGTCCCTTGGACAGCAAGGCAATCAAACCGGTCAGTGCTAGAGGAGGTCAACCCTGACTGCTCTTTAGAAGGCCAGATACTGAAGATGAACTCAAATACTTTGGCCACCTAATGAGAAGGAAGGACTCCCTGGAGAAGAGTCTAATGCTGGGAACAATAGATGGCAAAAGAAGAAGGGGATGGCAGAGAATGAGGTGGCTAGATGGAGTCACTGAAGCAGTTGGTGTGAGCTTGAGTGGACTCCGGGAGATGGTGGAGGACAGGAAGGCCTGGAGGAATGTTGTCCATGGGGTCGTGATGGGTTGGACATGACTTCGCGCCTAACAACAACCTTTTGTCTTCATTAATGACTACCATATGCTTCCAGGAAGCCCACAAATGCAAAAGCAACACACTAGTTCCCCCTGTGTATTACCAACATCATGTATTCAGAAACATACTGGTTCTAAATATTGAGGTTGCATTTATCCAGCATGGCTAATAGTTGTAGGCATTGCTTCTTTTAGAAAACCATCTAATATTTAAAGTCAATCAGTGCCAGTAACCAGTGAATTTTTTGTATTGCACAGCACCATCCATTGTCTCTTATGAGAGTCATCACAATAAAACAGATTTTGAGGTCCTTCATCTCGTCAGCTTCCTTTACCCCGCTCTCTACGTCCCAACACCCCTGAACATCAGTAATTTTTGCCCTTCCGTCTAGTTTACTAGATTCTCTATAGCGACCTCTTCCTTTCTATCCATTGTGTCTTCTACACCTATCAGGCTCTTGTCCCCACATCCGTAGCCTTCCCTGCCAATCCTTGGTTCTTTCATCCTCTCTCTTCTGACCCCATCATACTCTTACCTTCTCTGTGGACTTTTTACTTTACTGCCCACCCAATGCTACTGAATGCTTACAGATAGAGATAAGCACCATGTGTTGATGTAAGTTTTTGAAAGCATTTCTTTGATCATTAATTTGATAGATCATTAATGACCATTTGATAGACCATTAATCAGGGTTAGTTAATTGTGCAAGTTTGCTTCTCATGTGTAAGACATTTTCTATGCTATATGTTTTACCTCAGGATTGCAATTTCTAGCATTCAGAGCACAATATTTATACCTCGGAAACATAATTCATGTTCTGCCTAGCACATTCATAATTTTGTGGAGCAATGTGGTAATGTGAGGGTTAGAGATAACTGCTAGGTGATTTTGTGAGATAATTTGGTAACAGGCTACACATTTTTCCCTTCTCCTTTCCCAGTGTCTGCACCATTTTGTGAGATGCAGGTTTAGGCTTGGGTAGTGGTGATATGCTTTTAATGTGTTTTTAGCTCAGTGCTGGCTATGTATTTCCTCCTTTCCTGCACAGGAGTGCATGTACAGTTAGACTTAAAAAATAGAGGTAGAATCAGGGATATAAGTCTATTTAAGTTAAATGCCACTGAATTCATGTCATAGAAAGCATATGCTAAAATGGAGTGGGAAACTACTTCAGTGTGTAGTAAATTTCTACATTTCTGTGGCCACAATAAACATAGCAAATGTTTGCATCAGTGTTTTGTGCAACTCTCCCCCCCCCCATTGTTAAAGTTTTAACTTAAAGCATATAAAACATGCATTTTTATCTCACAGTTTACAAGTTCTCTGCAAGAAACATATCTGGTATATGGAGATTCCCAAAGTATCTATAAAAGAATCCACACAGAAATGCTATGTGTTGGTACTATTTTGTATATTGTACACAGTAGAGCATTATTATTATTTTGTGAGTAAAGCCCCTTCCCTTCCCTTCCCTTCCCTTCCCTTCCCTTCCCTTCCCTTCCCTTCCCGTAACTGCTTATTTATTTTTCTTATATCATAATGTATAACAGGCTTATACTGAGCTGCAGACATGACTACAGAATCCATTAAAGATTATTACTCCCATATATGAATAAAAATGTATCTCTAGTTACACATGCACCATTCCATTGGGGGGTTCATCTTGAACAATGAAAGTTCATTTGGGTGATAAGAGCACTTGGCAATGTGCTAAGCCGCAATGTTTTTGATCGGAAAGTAGCCTGAAAATTCCTGTTGAGTGCAGCAAAGAAGGGCAGAAAAAAGGGATGGATTCACTTTAGTTAAACTGTCTGTATAGAGAAAGTGAATGTTATAAATAAGAAAGCTAGCTCACATTGTACCAGTTTGCATGACATGGCAACTTAATGTGAGTAACTAGATAACATTAGGTTGTTGCGTTGTCCAGCAGTGACCAGATTTCCACAGGGTGGCTTTTTCCAGGAACAAGCCACCCACAGAAGTTATGGCTCATTCTAGGGTTTGTTCAGACTACAATGAATTGTTCTATCATCAAGACCCAGAAGAGCAAAAAGCAGTGGTAAAAGGAGAAATACATTTCCTCTTGGATTGCTGGAGCTAGCTAGAGAGCTGCTCTTGCACTTGTTACCACTGGTGACTGCCCTTTCACCAATGCCCAAGCAGCCCTTTGGAACAACTTAACTGTTTGCCACCTGTTTTAAAAAAAACTATTAAGTCCCAGAAAATTGTGCAAATGACAGTCTGATATATGTGTAGTCTTGCCTGGTCAAGTTGTCAATTGAAAATCACCACTGAGGGACAACAAACGCCCTATAAGTGAGAAAAACAATAGTGTAATCCTCTCAGTTTTAACTTTTGAATTGACAGCTCTCAATACTTTCCACCTTTTCAACTTTTTCCTCCAGCTAGTCCAGAAGGGGAGTAATGTACCCCTCTCTTGTCGCAGTTCCTTGCCAGAGCAGTTATTGCAGGTGCATGAATTTCTCCTCCATTTCCCAAATGATAAATTGGCATACATTTTTCATCCATTTACCTCCCAGTTCATTAAATTTACAAATATTCCTGTATTGTGGTGGTTGCTTTTAGTTATCAGGGACCTGCAATAACAAAATCACTAAAGAGGAGCCTTGAAAAAGGGATGGGAAGTTAATATTTCCCCTTTTTGGAGAAGTTGGAGATTCACAGAAGTGTTGAAAAGGTAGAGGGTCCTGAGAATTATCAGTTCAGCACTTAAAACTGACAGGACTATATGGCTTAGAGGAAGATATTGTTTCTTTCCCTACTGCCTTTTGGTGCACCTTCTTTTGCTATCCCACTCCCCTTTGCTGCTGCTTTACAATTGACAACTTGGCAGTTGGACCCTGGCAATTGTAAGCAAAATAGTCTATATGAAGTATTGCCTTGTCATCCTGTTACTAACTCCACTCTGTTGCTCCTCTGTCTTTGACAACAGGGGTTTGAGTTTGAGTTCCAGGCTAGCGGGTAAGGGAATGGCAGTGAACAAAAAGGGGTAGCAACCAGAGTTGGCTCAGAGAGACAGATTAGGTTCTGCTTCAAAGGACACTAAGATATATGACAGAACCAGCTGGAGGACTGAGGAGGAGAACAACCCACTGTGTGCCTGATTGTTGGGTGTACAGTGGTTTGTTCAGCAAGTGAATAACCAGCTGTATATTATTGGCAGGGTGGCTGAGTGAGATGTAAGCATGTCCACTGAAGCAGACAGCAAGCAGATATCTAAGATGATGCCACTGATTTGTGGCATCTGTGTACAGTGACAGATTTTAATAGAAACATCTTTCTGTGAAGAGTCTCTGCCTTAGAGAAGCCCCTGAACCTTCAGGGATGATCCATATACAGAAGTGAATTTCTATGTCTAGTCAACAAGTCAGTGCAAGAGCAATGAATCCCAGCAACCGGGAGATAGTAGAAGGAACTCTGGTACAGAGATCCCCTTTGTACTTAGGGACACTGCCTCCCACCATGTCAGTTAGCATAGGAGAAAGTAGATATGCAGATCTGGATAGGGTGGAAAGGTAGAAAATATATTAAACTTAAGCATTTAAAACATTCATAACCACTACTGATCTTTTCCCAAAATCTGTTCATAACAAATATTGTGTGTTAAGATATTTAGAAAAAGTTTAGAAATCAAAACCAGAGTATAGCCTTAAATAATGGTATATTGTTCTCTGCAGACATTTCTGAAATAGAAATATTACTGAATCAAAGATTTTTACCAACATTTATTTCTTAAAGTAATAATCAGGTAAATTTACATTAGTTCTGTTAATAAATTTTTCTGCCTTGTGACAATTGTTCCCTTGAAAATAATTTATTGCGGCATCTTTTTAAAATAGTGCCTAATGCTTTAAAAATATTTTGTTACACAAATTGTTCTTTTCTGCTTTAAAAGTGTTTCTTTTCAAGGAAAAAGAGAGGTACATCCAAAGGGGCAATGTCTGTTTTAGTTGTCTAGTGCATCAGTAAACTATTGTCAACATGTCTACATTTGCACAAGGTATTCTATATAGAAATGTATTTTTATTTTATGGCATTATTAGCATCCATAACTATGAATATGTTGTAAATTATTGTGGGTTTTCTGTCAGAAACCTTTTCATTTTACATTACTGTTGTCTATTTTCGTTTCAAAACGAGTAATTTTTGATTGTATAGCCCTATGTCTTATATATGTAATACCTGTTCTGTACTGTTCCTATGTAGTTAAACACTTGTTAAGTATGCACAGTGGTTTCAAGTTTTAATTTATATAATCCACACAGCTATCACTGACAATACAGATTCCGATGTAATATGCTAGTGCATCCATGTAATTTATTGAAGGAATTTGCAGATTTTAAAAGGAATAGAGCAGAAGCTTTGTAACTTACCACAGTGTAATCCTATGCTTGCCTACTCAGAAATAAGTCTCACTGAGCTCAGTGAAACTTATTCCCAAATAAGTGCGCATAGCCTACTATAGCTTTCATTTGCATATGTATAAATCTAGTAGTACGTTCACTGTTCAGAGTCAAGATACAAAGACTGGCATGCCTAGACTTCAATTACTTGTCAAGTGGAAAAACAAAACTCTAAAGAAATTTTTTAAGGAAAAGATTTAGAACTCCACAGTATTTTTTTTTAAACCAGTATTTTTGAACCTACCTTCCAGCTTAACTTTAAAAAGTCCCTAGCATTTTTCTTTTCCATATGCAGGATCTAAATATAATATTTAAGGCTATAGTCTAATATGCACTTGGAAGTAACTCCTATTGAACTTGTGGCTTATGTCTGAATAGACACATATCTAAGATTGTACTTCACAGCAAACATGAAAAAGCAACACTGACACAGAAAACAGCACATCAAAACCTTAACGAATTGCTGTAAGACTAAGTTTATCTAACAGTAGTCTAGTTCCATATTCTTTTATCTCAGATAATGGGACATGGTGGAAAAGATCTTCCTGTTAACACCCTGGCCCCTCTCTGAACACCAAAATACATTAAATATCATCTGTCTTTGGATGACCACGTGGGATCAGCACCTCAAGCTTCTTAATGAGTCTCTAAACATAACCTCTTGAGAAATTTTAAAAGCAAGGCAATCTGTAGTGATCAGGAATCCAGCAGCTGTCCTTATGTTTATCAAAACTTTGTTCTTCACTTGTAGTGGGAAGTCAGATTTTAGTGACTTAAAGATAGTTACAGTATGATGCTGTTGTGCTCATTAACAACAGTTATTTTTTATGTAGTCGCCTTGGATCACAAGCTAGCATAATGTGCTGAACAGACAAGGTCACAATCTTCCTTTAGTAGACCAGGTAGTTGATACTAAATAATCAGTGTGGTTGGTACATAATTAGGGTCACCAAGAGTTAGTACTCACCCAGCATATGTGGTAATATATGTAGTAACTGTACTTGCACAGATACCTGAATATAATTTTATTCAGATTCTTGAAGAAACAGTAATAAATGTTTCCATGCTACAACTCTGGTCTCACTAAAATTAGGCTATTTTGGTAGGTTATGTCCTAAAATGCTTAGACAGTATCTCAGTATTTGCATATTAGACATTCATTATCTAACTGCAGCAAATACCGTAGTCTGTTTACTAAGGTAAGTCAGAGCTTTGCTAATCTGATTAACTCCATGAAAAAGCTCTTAATAAAAATCTTACACAATACATGGTTTGCAATAACTCTCTCTCAATGTGAAGAACTAAAACTGTAATCTTAAAAAATCTTTAATTAGACATGAGTGGAATTTGCTGCCAAATAGATATGCTTGCCAGAATAATATTGGATTATACATTACCACAATAGTTTCATAAATTGAGAATATTTTATATATATTTATCATGTAGTAAAATTCTATGAAGCCATTTATTTCCCTGGGAAGTATAGCACTCTGCAGCACAATTGTGGGCACAGTGGGATTTAGCAGTCCTTGAAGCTCGCAGAAATATAACTCTAAAATACCACTGACAATAAAAGTGATGTTGACCCTTTGAATAAAGTTTAAAATCTCTGACAGGGCTGCCCTGGTAATTTTGTCACATTCATTCTAATTTCTTCATAATAACTTCAGCATCCCCTGCTCCATTCTTTGCTGGTAATCTACCCAAACTGCTGCCTGTATTCATGACTTTATTTTCAGTATTTGCAACTTGGGCCTGGGGCTTAAGCAGCAGTGATGTTCCTTCCTATACCTCTAGTTTAAAATGAGAAACCCCAAACCATGGAGTGGGAAATTCAAATAGGCTCGGATTTTCAGTAATTTTTCTGCACATAAAAAAATGTTGCAGAGCAACATGAGCACTGGGCCCTACGAGAAGCAAAGCTTTAGTTAAATTGTCAGTTTTATAAGTATCCACACTTTAATTCCTCTGCATCAATTATTAGGAAACTTGAATTTCATTTACCTTCTTAAACCTAAATGCAACTTTCTATAGATAGTACTGCTTTCTTGAGAGAGTGACAATGGATGCAAGAGTATCAGATCTTTTAAGAAAAACACATGAGATTTCAGTTCTTTACTATACAACACACAGTGTGATATCTTGCAGTGCAGAAGTATGTAAGTTATTTAGTGCAGCTATTCCTTTTCTTGATGAGTTTTCAGTATACCTAAACATTTTCTGTGACTAGTTGACGGCAATATGGAAAAAGTAGTAGTATAAATGTAGTCAACACTATGTTGAGCTATAATTCTTATTTTCCTGTGCCTCTTAAATTACATTAATAGCCAACATTTCCCTTTTTAAATAGTAATTTTCTGTTTCCTTTTGTTCAAAACACTATTGAACATGGTTACAACTAGCATTTTATTCTGCATCTCATTATGTGTACTGGCTGGTTCCCTCTAGACGTGCCATAATATTGTAAAGCGCATACAAAATTGGCTGATTTTTCCATTAATCAGTGGCCAAGTAACCTCATGTACAGAACAATATAAACACTCTTCAGAACACAATATGTATCATTGTAAGATATGTATACCCACACATACATACACAAACATCTGTTTCTCTGGTTCAGTCAGTAATACTAACTGGTAAAAAGTTTCCTTACCACAGTTTATCAGTAGATTGCATTTATTTTCTACACTGAAAGGGAGGTAGTGTTTTACTGACTTCAAATGAAAACAAAAAAAAATCCATATAATAATCTCGGATACTGTAGATGCCCCCTGTTGAAGTCTTGCTGGATATTTGATGAAATATGAACCCAGTAGAATCTATACCCTTGGATTGTGGCAAACCAAGCCAACTAATGTGAAAGGTGACAGCCATGGGAAGGGAACATATATTACTTGTTTAGTGATTCTTTGGCTGTTTCATCATTCAGAACATATTTAATACTTTACTGCACAGTTCCTTGAACATTAACTTTCTACAACATAACCTGCACTTTGTGCAAAGCAACCAAACAAGCAAATAACCTACTTGCACCTGCCCACCTAATTGTCTGAAATGTCATTCAAGCCATAAATTCCTTTGAGATAACTTGTGTTTGTGCAATCAAGGCATTTGGGTTTGAGGCCTTAGGTGTAAAGGTGGTTCTCCGTATACAGCTCCTGTGTATGGATGCTTGAGCGCACATGTGCGCATTAAAGAAGCCTGGTGTCTTTTTGAAGCGAGGTATCTTTGAATCCCACCTACTGTACTCTAGACTCTTTTTTATCTAATATAGCATAAACATTTTCTTTAAGAACAAGGAAGTGATACAAATACCTTGCTGATAGATTTGATATCAAAACAAAAGACCAAGAAATGAACAGGCAGAAATGTTTTGGCATCAAATCTTTTTAAACTGTTCTAAATTTTTATTTAGTGGAAGTGTAATTTAGAATTAAGTGGAATGTCTGAACAAACTGAGGAGTTTTAGAAATAAATCACTCAGCAATCATTTTATAAAGTTTAACTTCTAAATGCACTATGATTTATTACAAAAATATATTTTCTTCTGCTTGCAGATATGGTTGTTCCATTTTGTGATAGGTTTAAACTAAAGCAGTTAATTTGTTGCACTGTGTAACTGCATGAATCCATCAAGTGTACATATGTACCTGTGCAACATTATTTGGGGTTTTGTATTTGAATTTCAGTATTGGTTATTTTTGTATTTTACTTTACCTGTATTGGAGTTGTAGTAGACATAATTTATACATATGATTTTAAAACTTTTGCAACTGAAAAGTCTTCTTTAAATTGTAAAATTTTGTTGATGGAAACTCATTAAAGTGGTATAAAATTATATTAACAATTGTTTTGTGTTTTGACGCTTACTGTACATAAATATGTATTTATGCTCTCTGTTTTAATGGTGTTGTGTCTTGCAATTTTGGATACATTTTAGAATAAAGTTTCATTTTACAAAAATAAGTTGTACTTTTAAAAGCTACATCCTTATCATGAACCAGAGTCAGTCCCCTAAAAATTGTGAGTGAGTTACCTAGAACTTTTCCATGATCAGTAGCATTCTCATTAGGATCCAGAAAGCTATTTCAAGTGCACCTGTTTTGTGATCAACAGATACCATTCTATGCTATATGACAAACTGTTTGGATCATTTCCATTTAAAAATCAGTTTTTCCATGTGGCACAAGGGACAGTTTGAGAAATCAAAGACATTGCTACTGAAATATTTTTTGGTAAGGTAAAGGTAAAGCTTTTCCCTTGACATTAAAGTCCAGTCATGTCTGACTATAGGGGGCGGTGCTCATCTCCATTTTCTAGCCGAGGGAGCCAGTGTTTGTCTGCAGACAGTCTCCGTGGTCATGTGGCCAACATGTCTAAACACCAAAGTGCACAGAATGCTGTTACCTTCCCACCGAAGTGGTACCTTTTTATCTAGTTGCATTTGCATGCTTTCGAACTGTAAGGTTTGCAGGAGCTGGGACGAAGCAATGGGAATTCACCCTGTTGTGTAGATTTGAACTGATGACCTTTCAATCAACCAGCCCAGCAGCACAGCAGTTTAAGCCAGTGCGCCACCTGCATCCCATTTTTTTGGTACCATTTTGCAATTTGGCTTCTGAAATGAGATAGGTAAGGCAAACTGTCAAGCCACAAAGAGCTAGGTCACAAGGGCCTGTGGTAGCCCCTGTTTTAATTAGTTCAGTGGGCTGTTGACCTACCACAAATGTGTGAAGGTCTACATACACATATACAAAAGAAATGGAGAGCTTCTTGTTAAGTTTTTAAGAACACCTGGCTGTAGATTTTTTTTTTTAAATTGAGAAAAGAAACATAGTTTAAAGTTGTTTTTAGAGAAACACCTGAGATGAAGTTCATCATTAATCCAACCTGAATTAATCTGGAACATTAGTCTGTGTGACTGTAAGGTCATTTGCTGATGTAGTATTTGTATTATGTTAAGTCTGTCATTATCATTATTTCATCTGTTTCAAATTCCACTTGCCCTTATCCTTTGTTAACAGGGAAAGGCCCAAAGCTCATCAAGCAAAGAAAGTGTACTGCTTGTACATTAAACATTAGTGTCAAACAATTTAGCTGGTATCTTCCCATCACTCATCCTCATAGCTAAGCTACTGCTCTGTTTCAGAACAGTCAAGAACCACTGTAGGAAAGGGATTCCACCAGGAAATGTAATCGGGGAAACAACTGTCTAGGAAGAGAACATGATGAATAGTACCCATTCAAGACCTAGGGTGTGCTGCAGGATGCTCAGGAGCTGGGTAAGATGAAAGGGATAAAGGGAAGTATTAGGATGGGAGATCCTATAGATTCATCATTAAGATACTGCTCTCTCTCATATGTGCGCCCTATGGTCTAAGTAGATGCCAAAATTCTGTTACTCTAAGAGCAAGATTTATTTATTTATAAAATTTGTATGCCGTGCAATTACTAATGTCTCCGGACAGCTAACTGCATAAATAAATTGATGACCCACTCTGACTGCAATTAATAAAATACAATAATACAATTCAATATTAAAACTTATTAAAATGTTGATTAAATAAAAAGGTCTTAACCTGGCACTGAAAAACATATAATGACGGCGCCAGGCAGACCTCTCTGGGGAGCACATTCCATAGGCGGGGCGCCACCACAGAAAAGGCCCTTTTCCAGGTACTCTGCCTCCTAATATCTTTCACAGAGGGTTCCCGAAGGAGGGCTTCTGTTGCTGATCTCAGGGGGCAGGAGGGCAAATAGGGAAAAAGGCGTAGATATCCTGGTCCCAAGCCATTTAGGGCTTTATAGGTAATAACCAACACCTTGAATTGAGCCCGGACTTCAATGGGAAGCCAATGGAGGTGATAGAGGACTGGGGTTATATGAGAATAATCCCCAGTCCTCAACAGCACCCTGGCAGCTCTATTTTGAACCATCTGAAGTATCCGGACTGTCTTCAAGGGCAGCCCCATGTAAAGCGCGTTAACAGAAATCCAACCGGGAAGTAACCAATGCATGTGTTACTGTTGCTGGGCAATCTTCCTCCAGGTAGGAACGCAGCTGATGGATTAGCCGAAGCTGAAGGAAAGCGCTCCTCACCACTGCTGTCACTTGAGCTTCCACGGACAGCTCTGGGTCGAGGAGCACTCCCAAGCTGCGGACCCTGTCCTTTAGATGGAGTGCAACCCTGTCCAGGGCAAGGCCCCAGTCACCTACCCAGGAGCTCGAATCACTCACCAACAGAACCTCCGTCTTATCTGGATTGAGCTTCAGTTTATTGGCCCTCATCCAGCCCATTACCTTGGCCAGGCACCGGTTCAGTAAAGCCACTGCCTCACCTGGGTTAGTTGGAAAAGAGAGGTAGTGCTGGGTGTCATCAGCATACTGATGACTCTGCAGCCCAAACCTCCTGATGACCTCTCCCAGCGGTAAAAAAATTGGTGAATACAAAATGGACGCTGCTGCAGAAATAAGGTGTCCCTGCTGCCAGCAAATATTTGCAAATTTGCAATAAATTTGTGGAACAAATAGCATTGGGGGCAATTTGTAGTTGGGAAAAGTCAAAAGGGAGTGAGTTAAATCATTTTCCCCATGCACCATGGTCCCATCCCAATCGGGGGGTTCTTTTATAAAAGAAAAGAGTACAGAGTTATATACACTATATAAACTGAGTTAAATCTTATTGGATTCAGTAGCAATTATGTGAATGAACATGCATGGACTGGGCTGCAGATCTCAACATTCTTCCAAAATAGTTTGCACTATTAGTACACACATTTTTCCATGCAGGAAACATCCCAAATATTATTCCGGTGGTTGGTTACCACTGAAATTACGTGTGTGTGTGTAAACAAGCAGTTGGTTTCCTTTGGAACTCTGTACTCTATAACTGAGTATATAAAATTTTCTAGAGTCCAGTTTGTAAAGAAGAAACATGCATATAGTATCATTTCATGAATTTCAAAATCAGAATGGCCCTACAGTTGTTCGTTTTCTTTTGACACATATGGTTGCATTGTAATGGTCTTCTCTCATCATTATATATTCATTACTATGTATAAATATACCAAAACTTCAGCAGCAAAGTGCACAAAAATGCACATATCTTGAAATGTCTCATAACCTTGAAACTGACCCTGACGTTTCCCTTACAGTACAACTGCACAGTCTCCTTCCTAGAAATGAGTCATTGCAGAGAAGTTTAAAATAGCTGCCTTTCCTCTCTGCAGCAGTAACTAGAAGGGCTATGGGTTTTTTCCCCTCTTGTTTTAATTCCAGAATCCTTCTCTCCTGCCTAAAAGAGATCTCATTATCCAGGCTGAGCACATACAGCTCCAGGGAATTCAAGAAGGCTTATACGTGAGCAGATTTAGACTTTGCATTGCTTTGCAATGCCAACAGCTTTGCAGTTCCTAATCTTTTAGCAAACAACAGATACACTGTGGGCAGAAGCACTGGTCAGCTGGGTCAAATGCAGCTTAGATGAACCTTCACCATAAAAGAATGTATAATAAGGGGCATTCTGGATAAAAGCATAAGCAATTCAAATGTGACTCTTATGTTTGGATTTTAATGTAGTGATTGAAGTCAAATTTGAATATGTTTAACTTCTAAATTATCAAATGTTTGGGACTTTCTTTTTAAATGATTAGCATTCATATGAGTGAAACTGTGGACTCTGGAGAAAGGGGAAAATACTGTAATAAAGGCACATGGTTCCCATGCATCATGGTAGAGCAATTGCTAAAGCTGTTCAGGCCAGCTTTTCCCAGGCATAGATTTGAAGATTCCTCATTAAGGTACCTACTGATAATAATAAATCAGAGTAAACTGTTATAGCAACAAAATATTTTTTCACTGCTTAGTGAAACTTAATTATTGGTAACTATGGCCTTCTCTAGGATATATTTACAGTCTTGGATTATCTGGTAAATTATATTTTGCATAAGGAAATTTGTTTGGTATTATTATTTTGAACATGATTGCATTGGACAAAGTGTTTCTAAACACAGTCATTCTAGTAATATTTTGTTAAGAAGTCAGTTAGAAATAATATATATTTCAGAAACACATGTGCTGGATTTCTACTACCACTTAAGGCAGTTTTTAAACAGTTTGCATAAATAGATTTACACTACCTCTCTCCAGGAATTCAAAAGGCATAAAAGAAAAGAAAGACTAGGTTACTTTTGTCAGGACAAAATGCACAAAGGGTCTGCCATAATATGGCTGTTGAAAGCCTGACAAGAAGAGCTTTAGACTTGTCAAGGTGGGCTGTTGATCAGGAACTTCATGTTGTACACCAGGTTTAGATGTGTTATATCTGCCCTGAAACCCTGAAACACTGTCCCTTTTTGTTCTTTATCTTAATCCATTCTACCATTTTGTTTCTATTCTCAGGCGCCTCTTGCGAAGGCATCTCTCCACCCCCTTCTCCAAACTGTGTATGCAACTAATAGGTTATAAAGGCATCCTATATAGACTCCATCTTTGTAGTCACTTTTGGGGCTACCTGCATGCTGCAAGTATTTCCTGCATGTCTAAATAAACTGATGTTATTTTGCTTGTACACCTCCAGCATACCTGCATCCACTGTTTCTTGACACATCCCAACATCTGCATCCCTGCAGAGAGAACTTTAGTCTTTTAATGCATTTAGCTTCCCTCTACAGAGACAGGAACTTCTGGTCAGAGCATGCAAGCATTGCCCTGCTGCCCTCTTGAGATTAGTTTGAATGCCATTTAAAAATCAGTTTTTCCATGTGGCACAAGGGACAGTTTGAGAAATCAAAGAAATTGCTACTGAAATATTTTTGTATACTACTTTGCAATTTGGGTTCTGAAATGAGATAGGTAAGGCAAACTGTCGAGCCACAAAGAACTAGGTCACAAGGGCCTGTGGTAGCCCTTGTTTTAATTAGTTCTGTGGGCTGTTGACCTACCACAAATGTGTGAAGGTCTGAACTTGGGTAACTGCATACACATACATGTGTGTGTGTGAACCAGTGCATATCTACATTGCAAGACAGAATGCTAAGATTCTGAAGTGGTGAACCTCTTGGTGGGAATTGGCTGACACTCCCGTAATGTAACCGAGTTTTCTGCTTCCAGATGGTCAACAACAGAATGTTTCACAACATGGAAGTGGAATGACAGTTTGGCCTAGATTAGATGCTTACACAAATCCCTAGAGACAGGAAGACTTGTGCAGGCAAGTAGAAAGTCTGAGTTCTAGAAAGCTGTGTGTAAGTCTCAAGACCAAGCGAGTTAGTATCTAAGGAAAGAGTAGGCAAAGGAGGTACACAAAAGGAAATGTCATGAATAAAGATGAAGGAAGTTTGCTTATTTTAAGGACAGGAGAACCCATATATATTTTAACAGGATGGGGAAAGAATGAAGAGATGAATATTCTTGTCAAGGATAGATGGGTAGAGGGCAGAGGAGCTGAAGAAAACAGGATAGGCACTTGAAATAAACCATCTTGAGGACACTGTGAGGTGAAAAGAAAGGGGCCCTGGGAAAATGCCTAGAGACAAGAAGGGCAGTCTTCTGTGAACAGAAATGAAATGGACACTAAAATGTGGGAGGGGTTGTAATCTTTATCACTGGGGATCCAAGGAAGTGGATTGTTAGACTCATTTGGGGTAGGTTCTCATGTTATAGCAAGCAATAAAGGTGCAGAGTTTTTGCTTCATCCTACTAGTCAGATGTACTCCCCATTCCGTTGGCCCACTCTTGCAATGCATTCCAATAAACCTGCAAGCAAGAGCCCCTTCTGCACTGCATTGCTCCCTATGGACCTGGCTTTCTCATCCTGATCAGCCAACTGAAGTCCTGAAGTGGGTTCTCCCTCCTCCGCCTCCTGATGGTACCTGCATCTCTTTAACACTTCCTAGCCTCCTAGGCCCCCAAAAGAATTTTTATTAAAATAAACAATTTTGTCATGGTTCCCTCTTTTCCTTCAGTATATTCATCCACTTTCTCCCTGTTCAGTGAGTAAGCAGAGTGACAGGCATCTCGTTCAGCCAACTGGAACAAAGGGGGAGGGATTACATATGTTGGGGTGCTACGGGTAGTAGATAATCAGAAGCCAAGAGCAACTCCTTCAGTTGCTGTTCTTTCCGCAGGATTTTATGCTGTTTCCTCATCACCAATGCTAAAATGGAGCTCTTAGGTCAAGACATCATGAAAAGTCACAAGACAGTGAAGAATGGAAATCTTGGAACAATGCACTGACTTTTTTTCATGATTTTTGAAAACCAAACATACTATACTGAAATGCTGTGGCTCAGTTCCATTGACATGACAGAGCCACAACACTAAAAATTCACCATGGTTTCTGTGGTATCCAGTGTTCCCCCTGCTTAGAGCAGACCCACTCAAAGGCATGAGATTGAATTTATTGTTACTAATATTTAAGTAATATTACATTAGTTAAAATTGCATTCATTTTAATTGGCCTACGCTAAGAAGGGCTAATATTGGACACAACCCTCTGCTTTGATGTTGAATCATAATGCAACACACTTATAATTAATGTAATTCCATTCCAAGTTTTCTCCCCACATTTCCTGATATAACGCCACTTTACCCACATCCACTTTCTTATGAGCTGCTAACTTAACATATCACTGCCATCTGAATGAGGATGCTCCATCACTGACTGACTGACTGACTGACTGACTGACTGACTGACTGACTGATGGTACGTGCTGCTACAAAAGCCCATATCTGAGCTTTCCATGCAGCTCACAATATGTTCTTCTTGTGGTTTTCCCATTGGCAGCTGGCTGGCCATTGAGTGAACAGAATGCTGGACTAGATGGACCCTTGGCCTGCTCCAGCATCGTGTTTCTTAATGGAAAATGGAGGAGGGGGTGCCTCGTCCAACCTAGATGCACAGTGAGTGAGCAGAAGATTGAAATCTTCCCACCCACCTGCTTCACTAGGGTTCCAGTATGTGTAGTGATGTGTAGTCTTAGTTTGTGAGGTCACATTCCATCAGGGATGGGCAAGGAATTCACTTTATGTGGAGAATCCAGTGGTTTCCCTAGTTTGGGCTTCTGGGACTTTAGTCCGCTTTGCAGCAACCATGAGTCCAAGTTCTGACAAGCACACTCACCAGGAATTAAACCCCATATGCCATGCATGCAGCACCATTCTTGCACACCAGCAACGGGCACTGGCAGCAGCAAGCAGAGAAATAGTGGGTCCACCAGGAATGGCTGCAGAAGATTACTAGCTGCACAGCTGTGCAATATGAGCACTGACAGACTTCTTCTTGCCTTGTTCCCTTTGCAGGAGCGAGCTGAGCAAGAGAGAAAGTCTGTGTATTCTGGATCAGATTCCAAAAGGGTTCATCCCCAACCCTCCATCACTAAAGGAATAGATATGACAGCTAGAAACAGTAAGATTTAGATCAGATCAAAGAAATACTTTCACACAATTCACAGTTGAACTGCAGCATTCACTTCCACAAGATGCAATGATGATCGCAAATCCAAATGGATTAAGGATTGGACAAATTCACAGAGGATAAAACTATCAATTACTAGTAGTCCTGAAAGCTATGGGCTACCTTCAGCATGCCTATGTACAACAGTTGCTGGGGAAAATGGGTAGAAGAATGCTGTTGCATTCATGTCCTTGCTGTGGGTAGCTGGATGGACAGAGTGTGAACAGAATGCTAGACTGGATGGATTCTTGGGTCTGATCCAGTGTGGTTCTTTTTGTTTTTAAGCTCTTCTTTCCTATTCTACCAAGTATTTATAGCGACTTCTGAGTGTTTCTGTTTATTTGCTTTCCACTTCATCTTGACATGGAAATTCCAGCCTCCCAGCTGCTCTGTGTGAAGTCCTCTAAAGCTTTGAAGCTGAAGAAGCCTGATGTAGATGATGAAGAGAGAAAAGCCAAGTTGACCTGTGAGGAAGAGATCTCAGGCATGTTAAAATCTGAAGTTGCTAGATCTCAGTGAGACTTTTGCCTTTTCCCTATCCTTGTCCCTCTTGACAGATGAAAAAACCTGTCATTCTCAGCTGCAACCACAAGATGTCATATGGAGAACCTCTGGATGAGTCACCTGTCAGCCTATCCGCCTCAAGATTTTCAGACTGAAAAGGCTCCCTTCCTGATCTTCTTGTTTTGTTTATTTTGAACAGTTATCTATTGGGTGTTCCATCCACCCATCCACAAAGGGAGTTCTTTCTATCCTATTCCTCTTTGGCAAGTATGAACCTCAAGACAGTATACTTTTATATTATCAGGTGAACAAAGTGAGAAGGAACCCAATGCAGAGAAAACAAAAGAGGATGGGTTTTAGGTACAAAAAAATTACAATAAAATAAAATAAAAATTCGGCCCACTGAGTTTCAAGCTGAGTTTTTTGTTCAGGACAGTCTTCAACAACCAGTGTCTCTTTAAATTTATGGGCTCAACTGATAGATCATAGATAGAGACAGAGATTTATATATATCACAACCACCCATCAAACATATTTGGGATTTTGAAAAAAAAAGTTTACTTACTACTCAAATACTAGCAGGAGTTTCTGCTATTTTGTATTGTATATACTGCTTTATTGTTGATTGTAAGCACCTCAGGACCTCACACTTAGATATACCTTTAAAACATAAAATTAACTATAATTACATCCTCTATCCATGAATGCATAGGTCCTCAAACTAAGGCCTGCAGGCTGGATCCGGCCCGCCATGCCCTTTTAACCGGCCCACCCCACAGGTTTTGCACTCGCTGGGCAAACGCGCATGTGGCTTGCTCACAAAGAGGTGAACTCTTGGAGAAAACAATCTCCTCATGAGCAAGTCGGCTCCTCGCCTGGTGGCAGCTTGCTCGGTGGGAGTTCATTTTTGGACTGATTGGAGAAAATGATCTCATTGTGAGCAAGCCAGCACCTTGCTGTGCATGTGCCTGCCGGCACTTTGCTACGAGCAAGCTGGCGCCTCGTCCCACGACCTCACTTCTCCGCCTTCCCTCATATGTGCACATGCACGCGCGCCGCACCCCCATACCGGCCCGTGCCTCCCCACCAGCACCACCTTGGCGGCCCACAGCCACTGCTGACACCTGCCAGCTGGCCCCCTGTTCAAAAAGCTTGAGGACACCTGCACTAATGGCTAAATCGTTCTCCGTGGTGATATATAGAATACCCATAAAGTAAATAAAGGTTCTAAACTGGTCTTCATTAGTGCTATTTACAACAGGAAAATTTATGGATAATATTGAATAGTATAATTACTGAAAACTGTAAGATAAATCAAAACAATATGGACAAAATATTGTATTTTCCTGCATAAATACTTAATTCTTGATTGAACTCTGGGCATCTAGCTAAGAAAGGGTGACTTTGTAGCATCTTCCAAAATCTGTGATTCCCCCAGCCAACCTATACACATGCACTCAGAATTACCACAAATGTGTATTTTATGTATATTATTATGATTTATTTTATTAATGTGAGATACTAACCTGTCACCTTTCCGATAAGAACTTCCTTGTGGATTAACTCTCCTTCTGCCTGTGGGAAGGTCTGCCAGCCGGAGCAAAGGAAGCAAAGGCAGCAGCCTCCTCTTCTAGCCCCAGAGTTGGACTGCCTCTGCCTATGGAGGCTTCCCCACTTCCTCCTCCTCCTGCTCACAAGCCAGGGCCCATTTCTCATGGCTTCACCTCAGTGGCCTATGCCTGTCTGTAAATTGTGGTGGATGTGTACAATGAAAGGAAATGATGTGAAATAAGGGCCATTGCTGGGCATTTAACCCCAGGCACGCTGAATTGCCACCACACCACTCTGCACAGACTTGAGACACCTCATGGACAAGGCCTCGCCCAGGGCCCCCTTCCATCTCCAAGGCAACTGGAATGAGAGGCAGGACTCCTCAGGCAAAAGCTCATGTGGGTGTTTATATTATATACATGTCATGTATTTATATATTTATTTGTGTATGTTTATATATTATAAGCCCACAAGTTCGAAGATACAGACATACACACACTGATGATCTCATGGAAGAAGCCTCATGTACTGTATAGGTAGACCTAGCTAGAGACCAGCATCTAGCTCTCTCTCTCTCTCACACACACACATCTCCTCAGTGTTTTTAGCTCAATTTGGAATGTTGAAAGAGTATTGTAGATACTTTTGCAAAACGGCTGCCACAGGACAGCTTGTCTGTTCACAAAATGGCTGCTGTGGTACATTTTGTTGGTCTTCCCTGGAGATAAAGATGATGCTGGAGACTGGGAACTCATACTACAGTGGGACAGTTATTCTTACTATTTTACTTAGAGATCTTTTAAAATAAAACAAAAATTAGAAAGAGCAAGGAGCCCGTTGGGTGTCAGCAGCGTGTGTGGCATTATATTGAGGATTCCAGCCAAGCCAGAACATCCAAGTCCCCCAGTCTTCCAAGGGATTCCACAGCTATAACAGCATTTCCAAGGGAGAGTCGAGCATGAAACTGCTTATGAATTAGAATTTGTCAAGACATTTGATTCTATCAGTTTAGGCTTGAATTGTGATAATGATTTGCTGTCCCACTACATGTTTTAATCATCTTGGCACTACCAAGTTAATTATGTTATCACGAATTAGTGTTATGCATGATGACTGTGCTTACTTTGCATACATTTAAGTTTTAATTGAATTGCCACAGGCTGTACTTTTGACACTTCACGACCACTTGACCCAATTATTTCCTTCTATACCTAACTGAGAGCTATAGTCCCATGAATCTGATAAAATGGTCCAGAGAGCTTATTCCATGAGAAAATTGTAATTGTTAAATGTTTTATTCCACTTTTTCACTGTCTTTTAAATTCCTTGCTGACTTCACTCATAGCAAACCCCAATAATTTCCATGAATTTCTGGGGTCTCCATTGCATTTCTAACATCTAGTGGTCTCTCTCAATTAGATCTTCTGGAATAAGAAAAAGGTGAGGTTAGCTGCAGTATTCTGAATCAGACTTTCTGTCCATCTAGCTCAGTATCTGCCATGGCTGAGATTGTTAATTTTAACCTGATATAAACTAGTCTCAGGACAAAATGAAAAGAAATCCAACAAATATTTTTCTCAGATTTGTGGAGTTAAACGCATTTTGCTACAGATAATAATAAAAATGTTAATAGGCATATTATTTAATCACCATTCTATTAAGGAAATTGAAATTCCTGCATTTCCAATTCTAGAATGATTATTCTATTTTTGTTCCATTTGTGGGACTGCTATACTCTGAAAATTATTATGTAGCAGATTTTGTCATTCCTCACATCAGTAAATCATTCATTTGCATGGAACCATAGGGTATTTGCATTGCTGCTGCTGTTCTCATTTTATTCTGCTCTGCTCTTCTGTTCTGCTTTTAATCTGTTTTAGATATTGTTGTTCTACAAAATTTGCACTGCAATTATATTCTAGGGATAATCGTTCCAGGTCTTTGTTTACACTGTAGTTTAATACACTATGAATGTGTGTAGTATTGATCTATATTGTTTTGACTGGCTGATTTCAGAAGAGCTGACTTGTTTTAGATGAAGTTTGTGTTTTATGCAGCAGTAGACTATCCAATAACACAATGGCTTTCCCTACACTCCTTTTTCCTTTCTAACTTAATTAGTGGGTTGCTCCTACTAGCTCTTTCTCCCATAGCTAGTCCTCTTTCAGTAAGAGAAAAAAGAAAAAGCAAGAATGGAGATCATATACATGTATGGGATACGGGAGTTGCTGGGGAACCTGGTCAAGAGGGTGCTGTTGCACTTACAACCTGCTTGTGGGAACCTGTCTGCAGCTGGTTCCCACCACATGAACAGAACGCTTGACGAGATGAGCCTTTAGTCTGATCCATCAAGGCTCTTCTTATGCGGCTATGTTAAAATGCAAAAAACTGAAAATTCAAACTAATGGAAGGAAAAAGTTGATACAGAAAAGGACAGAGAGGGTAAGGCCACACATGACATTAATCCATCCTATGAACAAGCCATGGTGATTAGTTGTTTTCCAAACTAACCATGGTGCTCCCAAGAGATGATTAGACACACATTGGCTTGTTCTCCTGCTCAGTCCTTCAGCTGGTCCTGGCACGTATCCCAGCAGCCAAACCCATCTTCCCTTCCCAATCTCAAATCCCTAATCTTTTTCATTTGACACCATTTTAATTAATTTTCAGAACCTCAAAAAAGCAGTATTATATTGTAGTTGGGGCTTTTTCAGTCCCTAAAAATTGCACAGTATTAAAAAGTTGGTTTTTTGTTTGTCTTTTGCAGGTGTACAAATGTGCACAAATGGCTTTCTGATATGTGTCTTGCCTGGTCATTTCCCTTGTCTTTGTCAGCTGTAAAAGGGAGGACAAGGTGAGTCTGCATATAGGCTAATTTGTCCACAGTGGCCAGCTGTCATTGGCTTAGCTGTCAGCTGAAAAACAATGATAAATGGAAAAGAAACTGGGATGGGTGTACCTGGAATGGGTGCACCAGAAGGAGATGGTGGCAATATCATCCACTTAGCCATCTAATGCCTTTGATTTAACTGTTGAACTGATTGCTGTCAGTGTGCTCTGCCTTATCAACACTATCCCAGGTCCAGCTATTCCAGAAAGGGGAGATATTCCCTTCCACACAGTTTATGTAAATACTCCTTTTCAGTGCATTTACTGCTGCAGTTTTGTGGTTTCCTGACAGATCTGAACAAACATGCAGAAATATACACAAATTAAATGGCTGAGGAGTAAATGAAGGAGAAATTTTTGCCTATTGTAGGCCTGGTAAGTAAAGAGAGAGGAAATCTGTGCAACTGCAGTAATTGCTCCAAAAGGGAATGATAATTTCTCCCCTTTTTGGAGGTTCAGGAAGGGTCAAAAAAGTGAAGGGCACTGAGGACATGCAGGTAGCTTGGCCATGAAAATAAACCATCCTGCAGAAATTGCAGGTTGGACAACATAATAACCTACTGTGACTGGTTGCCCATGGTGAGTTTTTGTATCATGTGAACCAGAGAGAGAATCTTAGCCAATGTCTATTAACTTGTGTATCTAAGGTTGATTGAAATATATTGCACATTAAGCTGTAATCACACACACTTTAAGAGAGAGTTAATTCAATGCAGAACTCAAATCCATTGAATATTTAATTACCTGAAAAAGCAAACATGCAATCATGGGCATCCACTCATGCAAGGGAGAACTCCTGCCCCAAAACTGGATTCCAGTCACATCAAACAAAAAGCAGCAACAAAATTCAAATATTCAAAAACTGTATTGTTAGCTGATGTAAAAGGTGGCTAATACCAGTGTGAAGGGTATATAGTCCAGGTTCCTCTACCTGACCAAGAATACTCATTTCTCTTTCACTGCTAAATATACACTCTGCAGATCCCACTGCTCCTTTCTAGAGCTACCTTCTCTAATCTGGTACCATCCAAACATTTTGGATTCCAGTTACTATCAACCCCAGTCAGCATAGCCAATGGTCTGGCATGCTGGAGAGCCCCAGCTTAAGGAAGATCATGCTAGACCATTTTCACCAATATTTCCACGTTGAAGGAAATTCCTTCAGGACAATTCAGTGAAGTTAATGTTATAAGGGCAGTGTTGCCATTCAATACACGGTATTCTTAAGGGCAGCTGTATTGTGTTTGTGTTTTTCCCCTCCTATTCCTGGGGGCGGGGGGGGGTGCTCTGTGTACCAGGCTCCAAATATAGTTTGGATGCCCATATCTGTGATATTCAATTAATGTGTCTTTTTGTTGTTACCCATGGGTAATTAGCAGGTGAAACCAGATTTGATTATGAAAATGAAAGGACCACGACACTGGACACCATGAGCCCTCTTTCAACCATCCCGGCTCACAAAACTCCTTGGCTTCTCTCTTGGACTTGCAGAGGAGGCAGAAACTGGTTTGTTGCCAAGCTGAGTGCACCAGCAAGTTCCCTTCACCACCCAGGAGTGTGCCGTGCCCCCAAATACATATTTGCCCAGCAACGGGGGAGAAGGGAATGCAAGGTCTGAGAGGCAACAGCAGAGGGGAAGATGGCGCTGCTGCTGCGGCAAAGTCGTGGCAAGCACGCAAGGGCACATGCGCCACAGTTTTCCTGCACATGCTAACCACCTTGTGGAGCTGTGTGCCCACCAGCATTTCCAGTGGATCGATACCATGGCCTGCCTAGCTGGTAAGTGCAAACACTGCCCCTCTTTTCCCCTCCCTCTGCGTACATTTTAGCTGGGGTTTGTGAAAACTGAGGCATCATTGTGGTGCACTTTCTCTCATAGATGCTTGATTAACAATTGTCTTGGTTGCACTGCCTGTTCCCACTTTCATAAGTAAACAAATGACAAATTTCTAGGGCTCCGTTGTTCAACGAGACCAAACCATTTCATTCCTCTGGACTTCTCACCAAAGCATGGTACTGGGCTGCAATCCTCTATTGAGTCACCTGGCTTGGAGTAACCCTCATTGAGTTCAGTGAAACTTATTTTTTTTTATTATTATTATTTATTAAAACATTTTTATGCCGCCCCATTCGCCGAAGCCTCGGGGCGGCTTTCTGAGTAATATGTGCATAGATTATGCTGCAATAATTGGAGTAGGGCAAATGATAGACCTCAAACTGATTTTAGAGAAGCTCTCTGCAACTCAGGTGCCTAGCAAGACTGAGCTGTCCTTTCCTTTGTAGCACACTGGGGAAAAGGAAGAACAGTAGAGATAAAGGAGGTGGCCGCAGCCAGTTTTGGCTCTTCTGTTTGCTGGCAGATTAGCCCAGAGGAGATGAGGCCTTGACAGGGAAAATAGTTTTGCATAGGAAATTTCCAGGTGGACTGCTCCTGCCACTCCTAATCAGGAACATTTTGCACTTTTTCCATTTTTTTGTTAATGGATTTTTTGTAGAAAGAATAATGAGAGAAAACTGGTGGGGAAAATACCAGAGGGCTCCAGATGGAAGATGATGTCTCAACATCTTCCTAAAAGGAATGCTGATGTTGCTAAACAATGGATAGTCAGAAAAAACATTCTTCCTGATTTACAGTACTGCAAATCACCCCAAGATCTACCCATAGATCCAAAGAACTTCCAGTGATTTACCAGTACCATCTAGTCACCCATGGCTTATGCACTTATTAGTAAACTGCAATGGGCACTAGTTTACCAATTTTTAATGCAGTTAGATAGACATATGATGATAATGAGCAACTCTAAGGAAAACATTTCGGCCTTCTCCAGCTGGTGCCCACTTCTCCACTTGCTAGGCTGCAGATGTTTTTGACTATAATTCCCAGTATCCCTGGACATTGGCCATACTGGCTGGGGCTAGTGGGAGTTGAAGACTGAACCATCTGAATCACTGCCTTGCCATAGTGAAGGGGCTTGTGCAGCGCAATGAAGTATGAGCTATGCCGTGTTGCCTTCTATTTTTCTTTTTAAGAGTGATTAATTAGAACATAAAATTGGAAATACTCATTTAAGGGATTCTTTTATGCATATAGTATTAATTGCACAAAATTGGATGCTGTGAGACAAATCCACCCATTTGCTTAAAAAAGGTAGCAGCATAGATCATTTTCACAAAGTCTACAATAAATGATAGTTACTTTTGTCCTGATAAACTAGAAAAATTTATAATTATTATTAATAATTAAAAAATAAAAATATAAGCCTAATGATCTTTACTACTTCCAAATGAGAATAGCACTCTTGCTGTGAAATTTGACTCTTGCCACTCATGAAACAACATAATTCTTACAATTTTCTTTCTTGATCTAGCAATAAAAACTATTCATGCATAAGAAAAGCATAAATTGCTATTTTTTCCTTTTTGAAGATTGTACATTTAATGAAGTAATATTAAGTGTGAGGATTCAATAAATAGATGTTACTTTTAACTACCAGATTGTCACCTTTTCAACTTGACTATATTGTTAAGGTTAGAAAATTCTGATAGTTTTATGAAATTAACCTACCTGTTTGTCCAACTAGCAAAGTGGTAAGGATTTATACAGTATTCACTACACGGTACAAAACACAAATGTGTATGTCAGTGTCAGATCTATGCCCAGGTTTGTCTTGTCTTCCTATGAAGAAATAATATGGGCTTAGAAACATTCCTCTGAGTAAACTTGTGAAGACTTTGGTTGCATATTGTTCCTAAACCTGAGACATAAAGCAAAAATGACCCCAAGTGTCCTACATTTCCATTTCACAATCCCAAAATATTAATTTATGCTCCTCTCCTTCCTTTACTTAATTCCTAAGAAACATATTATACAGTTGCTTATTACCATATGAATATTGCACAGCAATGCAACAGCAATGCTCTGTTTTTCCTTTATCTTTCACTTTTCAACTCAAGTTAATAGTGATGCTGACATTGGCTTGGCTTACTTCACAAAAGTAATTTAGACCAATTCATACGTAGTGGGTGGGCAGCAACATCTATTGAAAGCTGCTAGTTTTGCTGGCTCTCAATAATTGTGGAAAAATGGTTTGTTTGGTATTATTTATTTTTATTTTGCAAATAAATATTTGCACTGTGAGCCACCCAGAGAGCCTTCTGTTATGGGGTGGCATACAAATGTGACAAACAAATAAATGAATAAGTTAATATTACTATTGTATATAACACTTTTCAGCCTCTAAACCTGTAGAACTGAGCACTGAAGGAAAGAATACACATACAAGTCATACAGCATATAAAAGGGGTGTATGTGAGTATATATAGACAGACAATATCTGACCAGGCTTGGTGGTGCTTGCTTGTCTGTAACAGCCAAACTATATGCTACCTTCCAATGGGCCCAGAATGCGGTCTGAAGGCACATAAGGTATCCAGCATGTTCAAACTAAGCATGTCTGGAGCTGACCTGAGCTTGGAGGGGAGGCCATCTGGGAACCACATGTAGCCACCTTGATTTCCACAATGGGAGAAAGGTGAGATATTAATTAATTAAGATGCCACTGCATCTGTTATTTTTTCTTATGAAAAGGAAAAATGTGGTGGGGTATATATTGGAACTGGAGCATGGAGGTAGGGAGATTTTAATATTTTGCTTCCTGTGGTTGTCCCTGTCTGGATCTGCCTCCTCTCAGTTCCCTAAAATTTCCATTGGAAAAAGCTCCCATTCAAGCTTTTCCCCTTGTGCGCATTGTAGGGGCAGGACTGAGATAACATGTGAGCAGTATCCCAGTCTGGACTGAGTTCCCTCAGTTTTGTTTGAATAAAGAAAAAGAACAGATGCAGCAATAGTCTATGTATTAAAACATGACATGTGGTTAGGCTGTAAGATGGTCAGAGTGTATGAATATCTATCCATCCTGCAATGGTAAAAAGATGCTATTTCTATATGATTTCTGTTGTTCATTCCTCTCGCCAGAACTTAATGTCTAAGGGTAGATACTGCTTTCCACATTAAAGAGCAAACCATTGTTATGCTGTTCTTATGTAGTGTGAATTCATGAACACTTCTGTTTTACATATATTTCTACTTTAAATTTTTCCCCCTTTTTTGCATTTTCTTCATGTACCTTTACTGAGAGTTCCCAGTCAGCTACACTTCAAAAGGTCCTCATCAGTTACAAATGAGAATGCAGTGGTCTGTGACACAGCATTGTTCCTTGAATTCCAATTCCCAGGGCCTCTGTTAAGAGCAAATGGTTTTCGTGCTACTCTTCAGCAGTGGCAATGAAACCAAGTAGTGCACTTCCCATATATAAACAGAATTATGAACCATGGGTGGAATGACACTGCCCTTACAGTGACTTTTCAAAGTGTTTATACAGAGTGTTCTGATAATGTACATACTCAAGCATTTGAGGCTCTAGACAATCTGAGAGCAGATTATTCATCTGATTCCAACTGTATCAACAAAACAACCTGAAAATAAGGATATGCTTGGAAGAATCAAGTTGAGCCACAGGCTGGGTGAGGGAATATATTTCAGTGGCTGGCAGAAAATAGGCTTGACCTGCAAAAGGTCCCGGAGGCATTCCCTCACAAAAGATAGAACAGGTAGTGGTTGAAATCAAAGACCTTTGGAGAGATGCCACCACTCAGAGTAAATAATTCTGAGCTAAATGGACAACCAAATGTCCCTTGCTGTAAGAGACTGTTCCAGGATGTGTAAGTAAGTTCCATGGCTATATCCTAGTGGCTTGAGGCTCAAATTAAACTCTGCTACACTCTGTTTCTCTCTCTGTTCCCCCTCCCACCATACTCTTTCTGTCATGCTTTATTCCTTTCCAGCAACATTAGTGGAATGAATTGGTCTACTCAGTACCTGTAGCATTAGCATCTGGGGAAAGAGTAGAGCAACTTGGACTTCCAACCATTCCTTCCATGTAGAGAAGAGGTCCCCAACCCTTTTGGGCCCATGGAATCATTTGGAATCTTCATTCATCCATCAACAGCTAAATCTCTGAGTGGCTTATAAAAATTAAAACTCTGCATATGTAATTCAATAACATAGATCCATGTGCATAATATAAAACCTTTTCCTCGTTAACAGTAATTTTAAGAAAGTGCTATGGACATAGTCCCTTCATGTCATTCTTTCTCCGTTTTCTGACTTCCCACCACACACATATACATGTACAAAGTGAAAACACACTCTGTCTTTCTCATTGGGTTTCAGAGGGCCTGGATAAAAGATAATTCCAGAATTAAAATGAAGTTTCTTTAATTCCCAAATATTTTGCATAGCGTTTCACTCAAACCACCATCAGATCAGATCAAAACTTACTTTGGTGCCTATAGACTGCATAGTAAGAAACAAAATCCTGATCTATGATTAGCCAGCTGTGCTGTGGAACAAAAACATGAATCCAAAGCATAGGTTGTCGTAGGTTTTACATGGAATTTAAACATAGCTGCCATGGAATTGCAGAACATACCTCAGATGACAAAGGTGAGCTAAGAATTGATTGCAGCAGTTTTGTGGGATCTCTTTTGACTTCTGTGTCAATCTATGTTCTTCCCCACTGCTGTCCACAGGTCACTTGGTCTCTCAGTCTGCCTGCACTTTTGCTTCTTCCTTCTCCTGTCCTCCTCCTCCTCCTGGTACTGCATCATACCTCTTTCCCTGATCACTGCCTGATTATATCCACTGTATTCCCCCCACCTCGCTTTTTCTTTGTTCCACAGAGCAAAGCACAATCCTCCTTCTATCTTATTTCCTAAGATCCAGACTGCACATTACCTTAAAGATGTCACTGGCAGCTGCATCTGTTTTTCTTTTCTTTTTGTCATCCAACATTATTACAGAGGGCCCATTATGGCTTGGGAACCTAATGTGGAAAGGAAGGAGACACCACCCTCCCCGGACCATGCGTACAATATATGTTGCCAAAATTGGTTCATTAAAATGCCATGTTGGAGAAGTCAGAGCTAGAGAAATTTCTCGTGGTTTCTAACTGTACTTTCTTTTTTCCACACTTTTAAGACCAGAGCAGTCTCAAAGATGTTTGACAACATGGCAATGAGCAGAGACTTACCGGGCATTTGGTATTCTTCCTTACTATTGCTGTTAGTGCCATCTCTGGACTCAGATGTGCTTTACTTCTGCCTACACCCATTAACCCTCTCTATAAGGAACTGAGGAGTGATCCTTCATTAGCCAATAGTGTAATGCTGTACTGCTGGATTAGACCTAGTAAAATCCAGTCAATCATTTCTATGTTTTGTTTGTGTTAATAGAATTAAACAAATTATCAGCATTAATACAAAGGTAAACTGGGTATTCATCACCAGTATGGACATAAGCTATTTTATTTCTTTGACTTAGTTTGTTTTAAGATGAGATCATTTATGATAGTGTCTAGACAGGAAGATGTGAACGGAGATGTGAATTCCTCCACTGATCATTGTTGCCAGTAGGGAATATTGAATGAGACACAAGTCCTGCTTTTCACCATTTTTATTACATGGTCACATCTGCTCCTACCATAACAAGGCTGCCTTCTCCATTCCTAGGATCAAAGTGCTGCAAATCACTTAGCCTCCAGGACCTTTTGACACTAGGTGTTTCCAAATCAGGCTTTTATCAAACTCTGTCTTGCTTGTGGGATTTTAAGGGGGTTCCGAGTATGTCAACTTCTGTTTGAAACCCTACCCCATTTTCCTCCTACTTCTAGCTCTTACACACAGACACCACATTCAGATGGGAAAGAGAATATTTGCATAGTGTCTTTTGACTGGCTACAGGCCAGTGGAACTTCCAAATAGCTACTCCATCCTAGAAAGGATGTTTCCACTATTTTCAGGTTACTTTCTTACCATCTATCAGTACACTTTGATTGTGTGCAGGGCTGCATGCAGTTGGGAGCTGCCTGTGGTCTTAGAGTATCTTAAGGAAGGAAAGACAGAATAGCTACCAAATGCCTTTTGACTGATAGACTAGAAATTTATGTATTTATTTATTTATAACATTTTTATGCCGCACCCATCGCCGAAGCCTTGGGGCGGCTTACAATGAAAATAAATAAACAAAGAATAGAATAACATTAAAAATTTGGAGTTTCTCAGTAAAGTAAAACAACTGATTAACAATTAACTGATTAACAATTAACAATTAACTGATTAACTGATTAACAATTAAAATATTGTTTAAATAAAAAGGTCTTGGCCTGGCGCCGAAAAACAAATAACAATGGTGCCAGGCGGACCTCTCTGGGGAGCGCATTCCATAGGTGGGTGCCACCGAGAGAAGGCCCTCCTCCGGGTACTCACCCTCCTAATATCCTTCACAGAGGGCTCCCGGAGAAGGACCTCCCCCACCAATCTCAGGGGGCGGGAGGGCATATATGGACGTAAGCGCTCCTTTAGATAATCAGGTCCCAAGCCATTGATGGCTTTATAGGTGATAACCAACACCTTGAATTGGGCCCGGACTTCAATGGGGAGCCAGTGAAGCTGACGGAGAACTGGAGTCATGTGAACATAACGCCCAGTCTCCGTCAGCAACCTGGCAGGTCTATTTTGCACCAATTGAAGTATCCGGACCATCTTCAAGGGCAGCCCCACATAGAGCACGTTACAGAAATCTAATCGGGAAGTTACCAATGCATGTGTCACAGTCACCAGGCTGTCGTTCTCCAGGTAGGGACGCAGCTGATGGATCAGCCGAAGCTGAAGGAAGGCGCTCCTCACCACCGCTGTTACTTGAGCTTCTAATGTCAGATCTGGGTTGAGGAGCACTCCCAAGCTGTGAACCCTGTCCCTAAGAGGGAGTGCAACCCCGTTCAGGACAAGGTCCAGGTGCCCCATCCCGAAGCCCGACCCCCCTACCAACAGGACCTCCGTCTTGTCTGGATTGAGCTTCAGTTTATGCCCTTGAATGAAATGCCCTTTCATTCTGTCACTTGTGTCTCTGTTCATGCTATTTTGATAGATCCATTTTCTCAAAACCAGCACTAACTTTTGTGCTGACATTTACAATCAAGGTTGCCATCCCATACACTTGAACCATTTCTTATATCTAATTCAAACAAACTATTATCTATCATAATATCTTACATACATTGAAATGTAAGTATTCATTTCAAATATTTGAGCAAAACATTTTGTTCAGCCACTTTGTAATAAAGAAAAGTAAAGGAACAGAAGTAAAACCTCCATAAATACACTTGCTTGTGTGGGCTTATCTAAACCCTTAGTTTACTTTTTTATTATTTTATTATTTTTAGGTTTATAAACCACTGCCACAACCCTATATGGCTATCTGAGTGGTACACAAAATATACTCTAAATCTGTTGCAGCTTTTATGGGATTTAGACCTCCATTCCCCCGTTCAAAGATAGCAGTGAGACATGTAATAGAATGAGGTAGCCTCACTGTAGAAAAGATTGAAGTGCTGTAGATCTTGTTTGGTTTTCTGTCTGGTTTTCACTGCAGCATGTGCCTGTGAAAGAAAGAATCCCTCCAGAAAGGTGACTTGTGGCACCTGAAGCTGGACTCTCAAAGCAACATCTGGAAAGCTTTGAAGACTCAAGGCAAAATCAGAATACTGTCTACTTTAAACGTGACTAGTCAGTTTAAAATTTGCCAATATATTTCCTATTGGTTCAGTCCCTTAGTTTTATGAAATTACCAGAGAGCTTATCTGTTCATATACTTTTTATATTGGCAATAAGATCATAAAGTTTCATTTTAATCTGTTAGGGTGGTGTTTTTAATGCTGCATGAGCCACTCAGCATAGGTTGTCTGTCCAAGGTCCCACAATATGCCCCGCAGGCAATTGGACCCATCATGGCTCATGAACAATCCCACTTTCCCAACACTGGTAAGAGTGAGGGCAAGGAAACAGATGGCAGCCACCAAAAGTGTTGATCAACAGTGTCTTCAGTTGTCATTTCTACTCTACTTCTGTCTGTGGTCCCATGGTGTCACCTAGGATACCATCAGGAAAACAGAAGGTGAAGGAGGACCCTATGTTTTTATGCCAGATTTTCTACCGGACACAGGGGACCATGTTGCCAATTTTAGGCTTATTGTGTGTGGCTAAAATTCCTAAGGTGTTTAGGATATCATGAAAACCCATCCATTGATTGAGTTTATCTTTTGGGAAGCAAAAGAAGCCAGTGGAATCTTTTCCCTGCCCCTCTAGAAAATTGCATGTTTAAAATCATGCATTTTTGAAATTCTGTGTAGTTTGACCTTAGATATAGACTAACTAACTGCTTTCTCAAGTGATATTTACACAGCCAAAGTGTAAGTTCAGCACAACTGTTTATCCTACCTTAGGTATATTCACATGTAACACATACTGAATTGAGACTCAATCTCAGGCTCACATTAAATACATCAACTACATTGTTGCATATTTGTATCTTAAAATGCTTTAAAGAATCATTTGGATCATGACTGTGTCATATGGAGATAAGAAAGAGAATGTAACCCTTCTCCATGCCATTTCCTATCTTCCCCAAACCCACTCTTTGCCTTGGAAAGTGTGTTTTGTGGGACATATATCAGTTGTGGGGGGGATGTTTTCACTGGAAAGCAGGATGTGAAAAGGCGGCATGCATTTAATGGCTGGTTTGGCCCATCTGTATCACTTATGAAGACGCCTTTCATCCATTTAAGACAGGGGTCCTCAAACTACGGCCCGTGGGCCAGATACAGCCCGCCAAGGTCATTTACCTGGCCTGCCTCAGACCTTTAGGACTCACACCAAATTGTAACAGCTCCCTTCAACTGCGCATGCACCTGCTGTCTCTGCTAGCTCTGGCTAGCTCCTGCTGCTGTGCTGGTCTTGCCAGCATGAATAGCACATATACCTCTGGTGTTGGCTCTGAATAGAGTGGGAATACGGAGCAGGAATACAGAAGAGAGGAGGGTGGTGGGAAGAGAGAGAGACAAAGACACTAAAAAAAGATAGAAGATAAGAAAAATACAATCAAAATTTCCCGTAATGTTCAATGGAATAAGGTTAATCCATTTTTTTTTTTAACCACAAAAATATGAGTCATATCCCTGGGCTGCAGGCCAAGCCACCTCCACCTCACCAAGCCCGGGAATGGACAGGTCGAGGCGGAGTGGGAGCGGGGCCTCCGCCACAGCCTTCTCAGGGTAAGCCACCACCACTGTCGAGTGGAGACCATGCTTCTTTCCCCTGTGGCAGGGAGAGGCGGGAGGCACCCCGCTTGGCTGGCCGCAGCCCTGTCCCTTGCCTCCCCTTACCTCGGCCTGTGGAAAGCAGCCATTACCTCCCTCCTCGCGGCCCTCTCCTGGCCGGAGGAGCCACCCCATGCTCCCGCTCCTCCCAGAGCTGGGTGAGCGCCTGTGAGGGGACCTTCCTCCGGCTTGGAAGTGGGGCAGTGGCATGGAGCTAGGAAGGCCTCGACCAAGGCAAGCGCGCCATCATGGCTCTCCCTTGTGTTGTGCTCTCCCTTTCAGTGGATGGCGCGGTGTCATCTTGGGGTTCTGCTGTAGCCCGAGCAAGTGGAGCAAACATTTTTTAATTAAAAAAGAAACAAAGAGAGGTTTAAAAAGAGAGAGAAACTCACTGAATATCCACTAAGTCCTGCAACCCAAGTCCATCTTTACAAACTATATGCAGAGACATAATTTGTAGAGATGGACTTGGGTTGCAGGACCTAGTGGATATTCAGTGAATTTCTTTTTGTTTTAAAGCTGCTTTATATTTTTTTAAATTAAAAAATCATATTTTTTAGCAGATTCAGAAGTTGTTCCCCTCTATCTCTCCTCCTCATTTTTGCTCATGAAAAATAAATTGTAATGCAAATTGTGATGTAGGATGCCACACGTCATGTATTTCTATGGGTGTCCACTGATGTGAGTGCAGATTTATTAGTGTAATTTGGTTGCTGTTGGAGATGGCGCTTAAAACAGGTGGTGTGGAGGCAACAGATCACTTCATCACTGCTTGTCCATTGCTTTCCAAAAAGCGATCCCCTGTGGATCACACTACCACATGTGTAAATGAGCTCTGTGCTCATGATGAGCTTATTGTTCTCTGAAGAAATGGTCCTAATCGTATCAGTTTTATACTCATTGTGTTGCTGCGGACAAGTTTCTGGGGTGTCACTATCTCATTAGCCAAAAGCAGGCCCATACTTCCCATTGAAATAATAAGTTTATATTGATTAAAATTGTTCTTTATTTTAAATATTGTATTTTTACCTGTTTTTCTGCACTACAAATAAGATATGTGCAGTGTGCATAGGAATTTGTTCATATTTTTTCCAAACTACAGTCCAGCCCCACAACAGTCTGAGGGACAGTGAACTGGCCCCCTATTTAAAAAGTTTGAGGAGCCCTGATTTAAGGTGAACAGGGGTCTATGAAATCTAAGTATTTAGTTTACATGGAGTGCAAACTGGGCTGTAAGTTGATTAGCAGTGTTCATAAAAATTTGTATATATACAATATGTTCTAATATTGCATTTTTAAAAGCAAACAGTGTGATGGGCAAGCATATAGCACAGGTCTTTGTAATGGAACTTTGACAGCAGGTCACACGAGAAGTAATTGATCCAGTTCCAGTGTTCAGGCCATGATATTTCTTGCTTTGTTTTGTTTTGTTTTGAGAAGAATCTTAAGAAAAGCAATGGTAGCTTGATATTGTGTGTGTGTATACATATATATCTATATGTACATATATGTGTGTGTGTGTTTATCTCCATCCAACAGGAAACTATTATATATTAAGCAATATATAATACGTGGTTAATTTGTTAAAACGGGAGCAAATGTAAGAGAAGATATAACTGGAAAATCATTATATGTAATATTAATTTAGCTTAATACAAAAGTGGCAGAGAATTCTATGTACTGCCATTGCTAATATATGCAATTTAAAGTTCATGCTGGCTCAATATTCCATGGTGGTGGTGGTGATTATGATGTTTAGGTTAACCTAAAACCAGTACAAATTATCACTGCACAAGATTTCCTGGAGCATTCTTTGGCTGCTGAGAAAATAAAAATCCAACTGGATCATAATCACATCTTTAAGAACATGGCATGGGAGATTGTCAGTAAAATAAATTCTCCACTTTCCTAATTCAAAAGTAGATCTAGGGGCATTCTGGCATCTTTGGGGGAAAGAGCACTGAAGACTTATGACATTTTGTAGTGTTTGATTTACTGGCAAATATACAAATAGAATGTAAGTTGAGGCAAGCAACATGCATTGCTCCCAGGGAACAAATCTTAACCAGAAAGAGATTGCTACACTCAGAAGGAGCCCACCGCATAACATTTTCTCATCTTCTGTTTATGTCTGCTTCCTCACTTCGTGTTCCCTGACTTTCCTCTTTTCTTTCCTACCATCATTTCTTATACACATCTATTCCCCTGCTTTTGATAATGTGCTAGTTTCCTGCTGGATTTTGTCTAATGGATCAGTACAGCTACATCCATCTTTGTTTCCATGAATTTGAGCTGTGTTGAAAAAAACAATTTAGAGTCATAACTTTTGATATTTAAAAAGTGCTTCTTAATGGGGTGTTCTGTTAGTTTTCTTTGGCTACCAGAAATCGAGGCAGGTCTCAAGCTTTTCAGTTATCACCTGTTCATTTTACAGTGCATGCTACAAGACTGAAGAAAGATTTATGTGCTTGGCATGAAATGTCTACAGAGTTCACATAGATGTATCAGGCGAAGTTTGTCTTCTGAATGCAGATTCTACAACTTGATAAGTAAGTGTAAAGTATGAGGCAGTGAGATAGATGGATCTAAACTACAACACTGGGATTGTGAAACAGTTGCAACTGTGGCTGAAACTAAAGATTTAATTCAGGTCAAGTGGATTCATAGGGCAGATTAGCATGACTGCCATTAAAGCGCAAGAAAGAAATTTTTTAACAGAGATCTCAACTTTCCTAAATCTCAGTTGTTCCCTGCACTGTTGAACTATGGGCCTCAAATGGATGTACAGTCCGATTTTTCACTCTAAAGTATTCATTAATGCTTCAATTCTAATTCACCCACATAGTCTGATGTGTAGTGTTACACAAATGAAGAACAGGAGCAAACAATTACCACCTTAGAAGTATTTTGTCCCTATGCACAGCCTTGGGATGGTAGGATTTTTCTCAGGGGGTATACATCTCACAAACTGTACAGTGGACAAATGCTAGATTTTGGCGAGACTGTACCTGAGAATTACATCTGTGATTTGACAGTACGTGCACAATTTCAGTGGCAGCTAATTTTATTAATGTCATTGGCTATTTCATTCATACATTTTAGACCAAGTTTACAATAAAGAGGAAGATGCAGTTCCCCCAGGTATCACCCATGTGCAAAGCATTGAACTTGTTTTGCCTTCTCATGCCAGTCGTCAAGGAAATACATTTGGTAGGCAAATTATGGCTTGGATGGAGACAGTAGCTGCTATTTCAGCAAGGTACCATTCTTTACTGTGATATATTACTGGGAAGGTCTAGTGGGGAATGGAAACTTTTTTTTTGTCTACTAGTTTAATGTTCATCTAATCACACAGAGAATTCCATCATCCCTCTGTTGCTTGGTACATGCAGCTCTCTCTCATTTTGTGTGTGAGACATGAATTTCTATTAGAATTCCTTTCACACACCAGTAGGCCTGATTCATTGCCAGGATGCTGAATGTGTCATTCCCATTCATTATTCATGTAGCTCTGATTTGTAACCTGAAGTTATACCAATAATAACTGGCTTTGCTTTGTTGCTGGATAAACAGCTCATTTTATTAAAATTGCAAATCTGTCACAGGTTTTACACAGTCATAACACCATTGACCTGAGTGAGCAGCATTTATGTGTGAGCATACACCTCATATATCAGTATCTATAAACGGTTCCCAAATACCCTGTAATAAATCTGGCTCAGCAAAATGGGGGTCAGATTTAGTTGCAGCATTTCAAGTCCTGAAAATACTGCCTTTTTGACCTTAAAAAGTGATGAGCATAATCTGTGGTTTAACATTCCCAAAATTCTGCTGCAACAGTGCAAAATGGTGACAGAGAGCTGACTAGTCTGCTTGACAAATACCTGACCTTGCTGCAAAGCTTTTGTAAAACAACTCACAATTAGAATTGACCTTTGAATGTGTCCAGTTAGAGTTGCTATGGCCACAGGCTTACAAGGAATGAGAATGGGGTTTATAAAACAAGCAATACTCAAAGAATATACTCAAAGATTTTTCTAAAGTGTATACCTGCTTTTAATATCATGATACTAAACAAAGAGCATCTATACTGGGACCAACAAAAATCCACTAGAATAAGACCTGGTTTTTCAAGCATATCACACCACACTATCAGTAAAAGTATGGAAGAGTTACTTTTCTAATAAAATACTTTTCATTTTTAAGCCAGTCTTAACAGTGAAAGCCTGCAAACTTCAGCTGCTCATTTGACCCTCTACTCATGACATTAATCTGCTTCTGCCTTTATTGTGAGTATTGCAAATGAGATATTTAGCAATTTAAATAGGAGGAGCAAATTATTCCTAATGAAAAACCAAAGTAATCTGAATGCATTATAAAGATGCACAATTCAATTAATTAGAAACAGATAATTGTGCACGCTTAACAAATCTAGTACATCATAAAGGGTAATTGAATTAAGGCTACAGATAAATAATGGTGCAAAACAATGTCATCCCTAAGCTAAACAAAAGTGAGACTACAATAAAACAATACCTGGTACTCAGGAAAAAATGTAGACAATTCATTCTAGTAAAATAATTCTGCAGAAGAATCAGTATATTTTTCACATACAAAATGATTCTGTTTGTGGCTGTGTTTTTGAAAAATAGAGTTGTTTGCATAATCATGTGATTATGCAGATGCTATTAACTGCATAGTTAAAATGTCATTCTTGCAAACATTCTATTATTGGGCAAAAGATTCTTCTGATTTGAAAACAAAGATAGAAACAGAGCAGAATTAAAACCAAGATAAACCAGGAGCAAAGCTGAAGGTTAATGAGGGTATCATACCAGTTCAGCTAAAAGTGCTGAGGCCTGATTAACAAATGAACTGATCAGCATAGCTGCTGATTGCCCACAGTTGCATCCTGTGCGGGTCTGGTACTCTACATGTTATGAAGAAATCATGTAGAAAAATCCTGGTGTCAGTGCCTTCTACCTGCATGGGCTGGTAATTACTGACATTGGAAGGCCCCATATGTTTTAGTGATACCAGTTTTATCTTGGTTTTATTTCTGCCCTGTATATCTTTTATTTTTAATCTGTGGTTTTTATATATTAATGTATTGTACATTGAATAGCACAGTAAATTATTTCTTTTTCTTACATTCTACTTTTACGAAATGTGTTTTTCATGTTACATTTATGTAAACCTCCTTGGCCATCACTTCAGTGGAAATGGAGTGTGTTTGCCCATTCCTAGAGGTATATGTTTTGACCACAGCCATGCATGCATTAGTTACATCCTATTTGGACTAATGTAACATGCTAAAGATCTTGTTATTTGGAAACATCAGCTGGTCCAGGTGGCCAGATGGTTCACCAGGGTCAGTTTCAAGGAGCATTTTACTTTTGTTACAAAAGCTTCTCTGGCTACTGGACTGTTTCTGGATACAATTAAAAATGCTGGTTATGATTCATAAAGCCCTTATATGGCTTGGGACTGGCCTACCTGAAAAACCACCTTATCTCATTTGTTTTGTTATTCTTTGAATCATGTTTTATTTATCCATTATTATAACCACCTTGAGTGCCATTTTTTATTTTTTTGGTACGAAGGTTGAATATAAATAAACAAGTATATGTGTGTGTAAGCTTCCCAGGGACAGTAGTTATGTGATCCTATAACAGATAGGGTTAGGCTTTTCAGATTGCTATTAATTAATTTACACATTTAAAGGATCTCCTTTGCTAAGTTAATTATTCCTATCAGCAATGTTGTTATTACCTTTTTTTTTAGCAAGTAGTCAATTCCTCTAAAAATTAGATAACTTCACCCTTTAATTTGAATGAAGTTTGTTTATTTATTTATTTAGAGTTTTTGTATGCCATCCCATCGCTTAACGCCTTGGGATGGCTTACAAAAATAAACAAACATAATACCAAAAATACAAAATATACGGATTAAAAATCCGATTCATTCCAGCTGCAAATTAAAACCTATAGTTAATATTAAACATTGTTAAAATATTGTTTAAATAAAAAGGTCTTAGCCTGGCACTGAAAAACAAATAACGACGGCACCAGGCAAAACTCTCTGGGGAGCGCATTCCACAGATGGGGCGCCACCACAGAGAAAGCCCTCCTCCGGGTACTTTGCCTCCTGATGTCTTTCACGGAGGGCTCCCGGAGGAGAGCCTCTGCTGCTGATCTCAAGGGGCGGGACAGCAAATATGGAAGCAGGCATTCCTTCAAGTAACCAGGTCCCAAGCCATCAAGGGCTTTGTAGGTTATGACCAGCACCTTGAATTGAGCCGGGACTTCGATGGGAAGCCAGTGAAGCTGGTAGAGGACTGGGGTTATGTGAGAATAACGCCCAGTCCCCATCAGCAACCTGACTGCTCTATTTTGCACCATCTGAAGTATCCGGACTGTCTTCAAGGGCAACCCCACGTAGAGCACATTACAGAAATCCAACCGGGAAGAAACCAATGCATGCGTCACTGTCACTAGGCAATCGTCCTCCAGGTAGGGATGCAGCTTGATGGATTAGCCGAAGCTGAAGGAAAGCGCTTCTCGCCACCGCAGTCACTTGAGCTTCCAAGGACAGCTCCGGGTCGAGGATCACTCCCAAGTAGTAAAAATACTATATACAACTTATAACTAATAATTTTTTCTGTTTTTGTTTATTGAGAAGGATAGTTTAAGGAGATATCATGGAGTGATGGCAGGCAAGAAAATTTGATTAGCCAGGTATAGCTAAGCCTCAAAGATATTTAAAATACCCCTACAATACAGTTATGTCTCTTCTCAGAAGTGACCATATTTAATTTGTGAAATATCAACAGAAAAACTTCAGCTCGTGCCGGGTTCCTTATGGGTCTCCCAAAAATCATTTTGATTTATAGAGGAATGGTATCATTCCAGCCTAAACCTAACATTCTGGGGAGCCTCCAAATAGTCTCCATGTGGATTAGAATTGGAAAATGGGAATGCCATGAACATTTACCAGAAGTTCTTTCATTTCCCAGAAGTGCATGGTTCATGGTTGTCTTGCTTTTTGTCAGTATTGGTAAAGAACGATAATTGCAACACTTTGGTGTTTGAAATGGATTGCCACATTCCTGCTCTTTAATGTACTAAGGCAAAGGTTGGAAACATGCACCTCCAGCAGCCTCCCAATGCAGCCCTCCCAATGCAGCCTTTAATATTCAGGGAGAGCCTCCCAAAATAATTTTGTTTAATTATATACAAAAAGATGTCTGTAGCTGCTAATTGTGAACAAATTAATTTATCACCTTTTTGGCACTCTGTAGCTGCTCCAGACTCTATTTTAACTGTTACTTTATTTTTACTCTCCTCACCACCATTTTTGGCACACACAGATGCAGGGCTTCCTGCGTGGAGGGGGGAAATGACCCTCTGATCCTCCCAAGTTCCCCACCCCTGCTCTAAGGCAATGAAATGGGAAGCACCTTCTGCACCTCTTGTGTGTTTTCTGTAACAGAACCCTGACCAATCTTTTCCCATGTCTGGGGTGGTTAAAAAGGCTAGAAATCTTTTAGCAGAAATCTGTGGGCTGAAATCTAGGAGAACAAATCAATGGAGCAAAAGGAAGGAGTTGTTGCTCTTGTAGTCTTGTTACAGTGCTTTTGGCTGCAATTGTATGTACATTATTTGGTAGTACATTCCATTGGACTATATAGGCCTTACCTCTGAGTAAACATAAACATAATTGTGCTGCCAAGCATATTTAAAAACCTTGCACAGACAACTGAAATTCAGATTTTTTTTTCAGAGCAGAAACTGCACATATAGAGCCTATATATTTTAATCATCCCACCACTCCACACATTGAATATGCCTGGATTTTAGTTGTTGTCCCTAGGCAGAGATCTTGCAATCTTAGCTTAATGATAATTCTGCAGTAATGGTTGTTGATTCCATTATGGTAAGTTACAAGAATAAAAAATGTGCTTAGATGAAATACTTTTTTGGAAAATGTTGAATTCTCTATCAACTTTTGATCTTTTGACCTTCTTTATGCTTGATGTCAACTTCAGAAAACATGTTCTTCTGAGGTTGGAAGACATTTGCACTCCTGATTTCTGGGATAAAAGGAACTGGGTAATATTTGTATCTCTTACCAGTACACATTGGTCATTTGCATTTACATATTTAGAGTGTGATCCTGTGTACATTAGACAGAAAAAGCTTGTAGTTCCCAGCATCCCTGAGACAGCATAAGTGACTTAGCAAGCTGGGGGAGAGAGGGAGAGAGAGAGAGAGAGAGAGAGAGAGAGAGAGAGAGAGAGAGAGAGAGAGAGAGAGAGAGAGAGATAGTGGTTTGGTACCTTTTTGTTATTTTTGACTTCTATATCAGTCAGTTCGAGGGTGCAAAACCAGGGATTGGGGGGGGGGGGTAGGAATTATTGAGCAAAACATCTGGAGAAAGCTGAACTAATTTAAAATATTGGATTCAATCCAAGACCTGCCCTACAAAAAGCATTTAAGGTTCAGTCCAATTTTTGGAATTTTACTAACAAGAATTAGCAAGGGAAACATCGTTGGACATTTTTTCATACATCACATCAAAATACAGCATATTGCCTTTTAAAATGGTATATTGCTATTATAAAGAGTGTTGCTAAAGATTTCAAGGTCTTAATTCGTTTGACAGGAAATAATATCTCTGAAACATTCCTTGTTATCAAAGCCTTTTAGTCATAATAGTACAAAAGGAATGCTTTCATCTAAGTACTAAGTTTCCTATTCTGTTCTGAATAGCCTGTTCATCTGAGATGTGCATAGGTCTGGGAGCTGGTACATGGTAAAGAAGTGACCTCATTCCAAAATTAGAGCATACTTTTACAGTTTCTGTATAAAGATTTCCTCATGGGTAATATTATCTAGGTGTTCCATAAATTAGGGCTCAGATTTACCTCCTACCAATTCCCATAAAATTACAGCATACCAAGAAGGCTCTTAAACATATACATTTTAGGTTAGATAAGATTAATTCTGAAGCATATCTTTGAGAAGACAACACCTAACTCAAAACCTGAGTATACAAATTTTAGTACATATCTTTGCATTAAGTTTTTGATGTTTACACCTCATACTTTTTTGCTTATTCATTGATAAGTGAAATCTTTAATTACAGTTTTGACCTTGAAGTTTGCACCCCTATATTCCTTAGTCTCAAATCATTCTTTGACCCAATAGGGTTGATAGAGCTTTAACTCAGCATTCTCTTTGCATAACATCTAGGTTACCTTGCTAATTAGTTTTTATGAATTACCCAGAATTCACTGTGAAGTTGCTTCTGTCTTTGTGTGTGTGCTCCCTTCAATACAAGCAGCACTTTTTATTTATTTCTAGTTTCAGTTTGCTAATTATTTCTAATTAAGCATTTTCAGTTATTTTCACTTTGTATTTGATAAAAAGACATATTGCTTCAAGAAAGATGGGTTAGCAGCTGCTCTGTAACTTTCCTAGGAATTTCAGTAAAGCTAAAATCAAGTGTTCTCTTAAAATTCATAGCAAAGTTATTGTGAAATTTGGTCATCACCTGCACAAGTACCATTAAGTTCTTCCTACAGTAGAACTATGTTCAGAAAACTAATTCTGCACATGCACCATGGTTTCTTTATCACTTATGTGTGATTTTGTTTAATTTATCATAGCTGCATATTTCCCTGTCAGAAAACCCTGTGTTATGCTTGTGAAAAATCCTGTATTAAAAGAAACCCTTTCTTTTGACAGTTGTCAAAACTCATGCTCCCAGTAGCAGAATGAGATAAACATAGTACCTTTCCTGATCACCTAGTGTCTCAAGAAGGGGTGGAAAAAGGGGTGGAAAATGGGGAGAATATACTCACCACCCCATTTCTCTGTGCTTTTCACTTACCAACTATCGAGTGAGAAGCAACATAATAACATGACCTGCCTTGCTTGGTAAATGACTATATCTGGCACCTATGTTTTTATGGGAGACATTTACCATGACAATAAGCAGGCAAGAGATTCCGTTCCAGTCACCCTCAGGTATGCATTAACTCACTACAGAAGTGTATGTGTTCTGCACTGTCAAGTAATCTACAACTTATAATGATCCAATGAATGAAAGCCTACCAAAATGTCCTCTCCGTGACAGCACTGTTCAGCTCTTCCTTCTTATATTTGGACTTTCCTTTAGTTTTCTGCCTTTGACATGATTCTTCTTTTGCTGTGCAGTTTTGCAAGGTGGATTATTTTTCACTTATTTTTCTTATAAGTTTGTTAGTGCCCACAGTGGTTTTTTATGTTACCCAAACTTAGCAGGGTAGTTTTATTGTGGGTTGTAAGGAACATCTAATACAGATACTCAATAAGAGCAGCAAAATTCCTGTCCCTTGCTTTTGCATTCATACTGGTGACTATCCTTCCACAGTGACTGTCCTTCAACTGATGCTTGGGAAGGACTGTTACTTGCTCTTAACAATTTTCAGGGGATGCCATTTCTTCTTTAAAAAAAAAAAAAGTCCCCAGTTGCCCTTTGTCTTTGGGGGCGTAATGAAACAGTGGGGAATGACAAGGAATCATTCTTGGAAAGGATAGAGGGGAAAGAGATGGATCCTGCAAAGAAAGGATTCTGGGATACTGGCTGCGAGTCTGAGGAGAAAGATGCTGGAGAACAAGCCATAGTTAGTCTGACTGTGTGACAGGTGCTACATGCTTCACTCAGTAGGGTTGCCTTATTCACAGGATGGCATAGCATGACATGCAAACATGCCATTGTCCACGCTGATAACTTTTTAACTTTACATTTCAGGTGTACATAATCAAAAGCAATGTTATAGCATTGACTGCTCTGCCAGCAAAGACTGGATGGCAAATACTTTAAATAATGTAGGTCCTGAATTGTGCCAGAGTTACATGTACGTTTCCACACCATTTTAAAATAACTGCTCTTCGTGTATGTTCTTTCCATGCCTTACCAGAAATTGAATGCAAGATTATCAGAAACAAAACACCATCAGGTGAATAGTCATTTGATCATTGCTAACACATTGTCATTCAAAACTCATTTTTCCTCTACGTTTTTCTCTTTCTAATGTATTTTGTGAAAATGAATAATGTTTTTAAAAATTCTAGCAATTTACCAGTTAGCATTCGTAGATGAGGAGGTGGAGATTGGGAGGGGAGGGGGGAAGAACTCGAGACCATCTTTTAGTTTCAAGCTGTTACAAAAACGAAACACAAATAATTTTAACAGTTTTAGAAAATACATCAACATATCTCAGACAGTTGCTAGATTGCAGAAATGTTTGCAGTTAGAGGAACATGTTTGAGTTAGAATTAATGGTAATCATGCTTCAGTCCAAAAGATTTTATTGTACTGGGGTCTGATACAATGCAGCTCCGTATCCAGCACTGCTCACAGGATTACAGGATGTGAAACATTGCTTCTGCAGTGAGAATATAGAATTCTTGGCAGTCAGAAATAATCTAAAATGCTAGTTTTCAGGATGGGGCAGATCAGCAGAGCTTGCTGAAGTGCTTGTGTTTCTGCTAATTTCTGGGATTGCTGTCAGAAGAGCTAGTTCCTGTTGTGCTCACAGCTTGTCTTGTTACTACAACAGAAACAGCAGAAGTTCAGTACCAGTACTGAATGCTGCCCATAGTTTCTATTCTCAGTGGTGGCAATTTCTGAAATTAAAACTAACTTGAAATTAACCATGCTTTTAACTAAATACTTAAGTGATTTCTGTCATGAGCTTGGGACTGACATATATTTTACCACTTGTGAATCTTAATAATATGACAGGAAGAAAGAACCTATTTTAGCTGCTCAGAATGAGAAATTGTTCCACCAGCTTATTAAAGAATTAGTTCAAAAATCTGGCTACACTAAATAGCATCCATCCACATTCCCATGAGTAGGAAGTATGCAGCAGGGAGATAAGCCCCCAGATCTTACACTGAAACTCTTAGTACATCCAGTGCAGTAGTTTATATTCTTAAAATAACAGTACAAAAAACCAGCATCCAAATAGTTTACCTGTACTTCTTTGATGATTGCTGAACATCAAAAATTTGCCTCTACCATTTACATACAGTAGATGAAACAAGTGTATTATGTAGTGTAAATGAAATATTGGTTTACAAATTGACAGTTTGTAGTATTTACGTGGATTTGTTGTTATTTGCCATCAAGTTATCTCTGACTTGACCATATGACCATATGAATAAAAGGCCTCTAAAATATCCTATCCAGAACAGACCCGCTCAGCTCTTGTAAATTCAAAGTTGTGCCTTCCTTTATGGAGTCACACCACCTCATATTTGGGTTTCCTTTTCTTCTTCTGCCTTTGACTTTCCCGAACATGACTACCTTCTTTAAAAAGAAATCACATTTTTTCCCAAATAAAAATGTTCACTTTAGGAGATGTTGAAATAAAGTATGGGTACCTTTGAAACTAATGTTTTTATTATCTGACTTCACACTTCATGTGCACTGGGCTAAACACTATTTGTAAGCCTGCTTAGTTGTGTTAGTGCCAGCTCTCATGTTCCAGCTGAAGCGGATGCTGTTCCTCATAGACCTAAATGACCGAAGAGATCTGTCAGATGGTTTCTATAATATTCAGTAAACAATGCAATGATGAAGAGAATAAAGTAGGTTGAATGCAGTGTGTAGAAGAATAAATTTTAATTCAATGTATTAATTACAGTGAGGGAAATTACGTGGTGGGAAAAATCTTCTCAAGGTAATGGATCAGCAAGCAGAGCAAAAAGGGAATGCATAGCTAAGAGGTGGAAGCTCTTATAAAGAAAATGCTACAGAGTCACTATGAACATCATTGGTTGCTTTCAGTTTAGACTGGATTTTGTCTTCTCACCGCCACTGCTCTTGCCTCCTAAAAATGTTACGCAAACCATGCTGAATGGGGTACACTGAATCAGAAGCAAGGAATCTGACCTCCTCCACTTCCAGACAGCAGATTGTAGATCCAACCTACTTCCTGGAATAACCAAAAATATACAGACTTTCAGAAAGAATGCTCTAAGACCACCTGTCATATTCTTTCTTCTATAGATGGGTTCCATGATGTCAATACCACCATGTCTGTGTGAGTTTTAGGAGACGTAAATTGCATTCCTGTGTGTCATGGCTGACTGAGATCTGCCAAGAGTTATAGGCCTTTTTTCTTTCTAAAGATGCATAGGATGATGCCCTTACTTCTTAGTAAGTGTTGTTAGGACTATAATCCTACCGTGCAATTTTATTTTTATCTATTCAGAAGTAAACTACATTCAGTTTAATGAGGCTAACCTTCAGGTAAGCAGTTCTGGGATTGTAGGCTGGAGAACCTGGATTTCTTTTGGCCTATAATGTTTGGTAACAAGTAACCTTATCTTTCTCAAAAGTAGCTTATTAATCTAAAACTATATTAATTAAGGAAGAGAATATTTCTGTAAAGGTGTGCTTTCTTTTGGGCTCTGAAATAAATTACTATGTTGGTCCAAATATATGTTGCCTCTTAAAGTTCAAGAAGATTAAATTTATTCCTCCTACTTAATGTGTTAAGTGTCAAATTTCAATAAATTTGAAAGCCAAATCATAGAGGCAAAGGTAGTTCTTAGCTATTGCAGATCTGAAGGCAGGCAAACCACAAGGCCTAGTGCCCTGCTAGACTGAATGGTGGAGGGGTGGAAGAGGTGGCAGGGTGGAACAGGATTTCTTTGTCTGAACTATTTCCTTTTCATTGCAACCAGTGGGAGGGAAACTGCCGGGGCCACCTGCAGGGCTAGTGCATATGGCCCCCTGTGTTGGAGGCTGGTAGATGTTTGGCTTTTGCAGATCCAAAACCTCGATGACCCCTCCCCCAACCCCAAATGCATCCTGTTTTGGCTTCTCTGCACCAGAGCTCTGATTTAATGGAGGTCAAGACTGTGGAATTTACTGTAGGGATTGGAAAGGGCCATAGTGAGGCCTCTATACACACTTACCAGGAAATAAACACAATTGAATCCAGTGAAACTTACTTTCAAAAGTGCACCGTTTGTGAGGCTGAAAAATAGTAAATGTGGACTATCAGCTCGAATTGCTATAGGTACAATAAGAGCTATATGACTTTACTTTGTTAAAACAGCATATTAGTTATATCCTAATGTGCAAGCAAGAAAGCACTTGAAAGTGGAGCAAGGGAGGAAAAGAAAGAGACCTGCTGTTTAATAGGAGCAGGTTTTATTAAGCTGGTTCTGTAATAAGAAATCTTCCTTCACCTTTTGCTCCTTTCCTCCATTTGCTTGGTTTAACTGTATATTGAAAGTGGAGATGATGGGCATCAAAAGACCAACCAAGTAGCATTGTGGCCTATTTATTCTGGAAAAAAACTGTACATTTCCCACCACAATTTAGATGATAAAGAACATGTTCTTTACCCAGTGCTCTACTCAACACCTCAGATACTGAACTCCATTTCTATTTATTTGCAGAACATGTAGACTCAAACAGAGTGTGACTGAAAAGGACAAAATATACCACACTACCTCCTCATCAGTTAATGGAAACATGCCCAATGATGTTTTAATTATTGTGTTTCAAAGAAAACCCCCATAAGTCTGGGTAAATATGGAAAGCACAGCCTTTAGTGGCAGTTAAACTCAGTTATGTTTTTCTACTATAAAGCAACAATAATCACATTCTATGAGAATTTGGATAAAACTATTGTTTCTTGTAAAATGTGATACTGTTCGATTACTCAGTAAAATATATTGGAAAGACATGTAGGGTTGACTTCCTAGTTGTCTGAGTGGAAGGCTGCTTAGGTAAAACATCTTTCCTGTCCCCTTTTCTTCCCTCCAGGCATATATCAGGTTAATGGTTCATCTTAATGTGTATCTCATCTCTTGACCCTACTTTCTATAGAAAACAAAGATTCTGCTGAAATAGTGATTAGCCCAGGGAAATCCTATAGCTAACTAGTCTTGTAGCAATAGTTGAATTGACTACCGGGTCCCTCTTTTCATGGAGAATGTTTAAAGAAGAAGTTATAGCTGCCAGTCTGTAACGATGTCTGATCTTGAGAAATTCAGGACAAAATATTATTTGCAGAAGCAACTGTAGTAACAAGGTGTTTCTGGGCACTAGCTCTCAAGGGAAGGAATATAGGGATGGAAAGAAGAAAAGCAGCACAAGACCAAGGGGGAGGATGGAAAGAAACATAGAAACAGAGCAAGTCAGAAGGGTCCTCCCAGGCCATCTAGTCTGACCTCTGGCACCAGCCGACTCCGCTCACGACATGCCCACCATGAAAGAATTCCTTTCTGTCTTTGCAAATGTTGCATGCCCTCACTTTTTAAACTCTGTTTATTATAGTGTGTACACTTCATAAGCAACAAAATGTAATGACAGTCTCTCATCAAGTACAGAGTTAAGGTATGCAAGTAGAACAAACCTCTTGCACAAAAAAGACAAAATCAAGCAACTTACTGTTTTATGACCAACATGGTAGTCTAATGCTTAAGGCAGCTTCAAAAGTGGAGAAATGGTATTTTGACAACAGTAGTGTTTGCTATAGGGTGCTGATAATATTGCATTTATGGCAGAAGGGGGGACATCTAGCTCAGGATATTGCAGGTTTGATCGTATCCTTTCCCAAGTAGTGCAGGAAGAGCCCCTTCTCAGAATCCTGGAGAGCTGTTGTCAGCATCAAAAACTTGATGGATCAATTCTCTGACTTAGTATGCAGTGGCAACACTGATAAATTATTACTATATATCACCTTTTTTCTGAAGGGTCCCAAGGAAACTTACAGAATCTTCCTTTTAACCTCACAACAATCTGTGAGGTAGGCTGGAAGTCAGTGACTAACCCAAAATCATCTAGAGGGTGAAAAGATACTGTGTAACTTTATTTACTGCCCTTGTACCTCTGGTCAATTTTGTTTCACACCTAATTACCAGCTACCTTAGGAAGAAAGGGCGTATTTTAAATAAAGGTGAACAGTTTAATGGTGCCAACAGACATGAAAGGCAGGATTGCCCAGTGTGGAGGTGAGGTTCTTCCCATGTAGAGGTCTGCTTCTCAAACTAAGGTACAGGTAAAGTCCTTTAAAGAATGCTTGAATGGGTGTGGGGCCACTGGTAGAAGATGGAGTAAAAGCCTAAATTTAGTCCTTCTCTACTCCCTGCCAAGTATCTAATCAACATGTTTCATTCAAATTCAGTTTGATTGGAAGTAACATTAATAGTAGACACGATCAGGAATATACCCCTGAGCCAAATATAATTTTTCCATATAATAATTATCCAGATAATTACAATTAAAAATAAGAACAAATGTTCTGCACAAGTGCTGTAAAAGGCACTGCACAAGCAGAAGGATGGTAGGAAAGGACTTCCATGTCCTCCCCTCTCCCTTGCAACAATATAAATCTGCAAGGGTTGGGAGTTCCTTTAGAGGATATGTGGAAGACTGGGTCAAGGCTGAAGTGGGAAAAGGAACACAGGGGACCCATTCTGCAAGCAATATCCTTCTACTTGTGCAATGGTGGTATCAGATCTGACCCTTTACATTCAGATTTTAATGTCAGAAATATAAAGGAAAGAAGGTGCTTCATCAAAATGACCAATTAATTTGTAAACACTGGCAAATGCATTTACTTCCTACCACCTTAGGGACTATCAAATACATACCTGAGGTCTTTGCCGTGACAAAATGATGAGCCTTTTGGATACAGGAATATTTAAATACCCTTCTGACTTAGATCCTCTAGATGGCATAGGCATGCCACTGCTACCTGCACATCCTCAGTAAGTAGCCAAAATCAGTGGCACGTTTTCTCCAAGCAGTTTAGCAATTATTGACTTTTTCTTGCACTCTTATACTGCTGACCATCAAAAACTAGTTTTGTTTTGTTTTGCTGGCCTAATATATTCAATATGAATTGGAATGAGATTATGTCAAGAAATGAAATACATTAACCTACATATATTTTAAAGGTGTCTTACTTCATCCAAGGTACATGTGGCATCATGCCTTGTTTTGCTGCAAATTAGACTGTTCAATGTCTATTGAAGGTATAGCTTCTATATGTGTCCAGTTTTTGGAGTCCAAGAGCAGCAAGATGAACTGCATTCAGTCAAGTGCAGTTTGAGGCACTTAGAAATCATAGTGCTTTAAATCTTGGGCATAATTTATCACAGTAGTGTTATCAACCTGATAAATAAACTGCCACTTCATTTATAATTACGACAGGCACAATCTGCCATTTCATCCATGTTGAATGACAGCTCTTTAAGCCATCTCTAAAATCTCACTGCATCCTTTGGAGCTCTTGGCTTGTCAACACAGTACATATTTCTTCATGTAGTTAAGATGAACTGATTGTTTAAATAGCCACTTTAGATCTAAGTGGCTGTTTCTGTTGTAAAGAATTTGTTTATTCAGCTGTTAATTGTATGTACATAAGGGGCTGTGTCAGACATCATGATAAACCATGGTAGGTAGGTTGTTTGCTCACTAAGCTATGGTGGGCTGTTTTTTCATTCACTAACCTATTACTTTTGACAGACAGCTGAGCACTCTTGAAGCATACTCTGCTGCCGATGGCTCTTTGTGACACGTCTTGCATCTTCATCCCTGCCAAGGAAAGCTGGAGATGGCAGAAGTGAGATCATGTGCGGCAGCCAGGCTTTTTGCTGCTTTTTTAAAGTAGCATTGTGACTCCTGCCAAGCTGCTGACAAGCCACACTGCCAGGATTGCACATCACAGCAAGCCTCAACAGCAGGTTGACAGAACAGCTTATGTGTGGTTAACAAACAGCACTGAGTCATCTTTGCTGGGTTCAGATGTCACACCATGCTGTCTTGACAGCAACAGGGCTCAAAAACCCACCATGGCTTATTGTGAAATGCATACCAGGTCAAGAGCAGTTTATGAGCCTGTGTTTATGTCTTGCTTTTACATCTGCATTGTCCATACATGGCATCTGCCACTGGGTCCACTGTTAACTTATGACAGAAGTGGGCACACTATGGTTCATGCCCCAAATCTTTATTTTTTAACGTGTTTAAAATGGGGTCACTCATGTTGGGCAGGCTCCACGAACACTATCTGTGGGCAGACTGGTCCCCAAAGATACTACATTGACTACTCCTAGATTAGAATTTTTTAAGTTATGCAAATTAATTTGATTGTACAAGAGTCTCATGATACTTTGCAGTGCAATAAATAACCCATTCTGTTGATTTTAAATTATATTTTGATGAACTCCTAAGGAAAGCTGTACAATTCCACTTGATTTCAACAGAACAAAATGTGCCAGTGAGGTGTACCTTCCTAATAGTTTCATTACGTTTTACCCTATGACATTGCAGTTTGAGAAACAAGGCCTATCTTCTGACATGTTTACTTTCTTGCAAATAGGATGCTAAACTATTGATTTTTTTTCCATTTTTCAGCTCCATTTTATTTGTATGATGCTACAAGTGCTGTAAAAGGCACTGTGCATTATAAAATCAACTGAAAAGACTTTTCATGCCTTTGTTGCAAAATGACAACTTTAATTTATAGTATCCTAGCTTCTTTCATGTTCCTGAAGTTTACAATTAGTTGGTGTTTCACTCAGATATATATATTTGCATGTTTAGTAATACTAGAACAGATATAAGTTAAAAAAGCCACTGAAAGAACTGGCATCTGAGAAGGTATAAAGGAGTAAAAGCCAAATCAGGGAATTTATATTACGTACACATACCTGTAGTTATGTTATAATGTTGCCTGCAAATGTAAATTTACATTTAATAAAATGTAAATAAGATGCTACATTAAACAGATGCCCGTATTTTATGGGACCAGAAGAACCAATGCTGACTGCAGCATAACCTTCCAAGCCATCAGCTAATCTGTTTGGCAAACTGAGTCAGACTGTTGGCCAATCTAGCTCAGTAATGCCAACACTGACTTAGTCCAACTTTCCCATTCATTCCTGGGTGGGAAAACCTGAGATTGATCCTGGGAACTAATATGAACAAAGCATAAGCACTTCCATATACTGTAGCCCTTCCTTTTTCTTCAAGCTGTGATGCACACCTTGCTGTGACTGCTAGCTGCAATCACTTCCCACATGCCTGTAATTTCTATTCCTTGAACTGGAATTACTCAGAGAAGTTTTTCCTGAATCCACACAGGCTTTGCAGTTATCACATGACCAGACAGGCCATACACTTTGCAACCCGTTGCAGTGCAAGCAATTTCTAAAGCAAAATGGTGTTTAGAGTAGATTTGTGTTTATCACACAGTGTCACACAACAGCCGTAGACGTAAGAAATTCCAAAAATGAAATTGCAAACAACAACACTATGAAGAATACAATTATTCGGAAAACATGAAAAGAGATATGTATGGTTTTATTACCCTGGTTCATTTGAGGGTGGGGAGAATAAATTCAGCAAGTAGCTTATTCAACTCAGAAAACCTCCAGAATCATTTTATTTGCACTAGGTTTCTCATGCTGCAAGATCAGCTCTGCTATGAACAGTGTTTGAATATGGTTCTTGGATTCTCATCCACAACTGTTCACAAAATGGCTGCATAATTTATTCATCCATAGTGCAAAAATCTACAGTGACACTTAAACAGGACTCAATTTAATGTGACATACTTCCTATCAGAGCATGAATTTATCATGAATATATTAATGTATCAAAGCATGAATTACAAAAGGGGGGGTTGACCTAGTCCCCCTCACTTTTGTTTATTGGTACACTAGCTGCCACTGAGCAACATGTTGCTCAGGCTAGTTAGCCAGTAACTGCATAGATTAAACATCCTGTTCAGAAAGAGGCTGTCAGGAGCTCCTTGCTGCAATTTGTCTACCTAACAAAGCATTTCCCTCCCTGCCTAGGAAACATCAGTTTAGATTAAGTGATCATCACCTAGACAAGGAGACCAATGGGATAATTATGGCATCTTCTGGAACTATAAAACAGTAGTATTACAGCTTTTAGCCATATACTAAGAATAGTTATAAAAAATAATGCCAAACAGTAATTGTCAGAAATTAACAACTTTAGCTATTTTTGGTCTGGGTTTTTCCTGTTTAGAACTCTCTGGAATTTCTTGATAATCTCCACTCATTCCTTTGAGCCACCGACCAACAGTTATGGCTCGTTCTGTAAAACAAAAGAAAAATGTGAAAATACAAGAAATCAGTTTTCAGTTATAAGCCACATGAATGCTGTAAACCTAGGCTGTGTAATTCAACAATTCAGTATAGTTTATCTCAGTATTTATTAGAGCAGTGATTATATACTGACCTGGTTTCCACATAACTTAAGATTTCGTTCCAAATCATGTGTTAGGTAGCCCATAACTTAAGCACTGTGTGCACAATACAAGCTGCTTTCAGTATGTAGCAACAACCTAAAATGGCCTATTTGTAGACTGTGAGCTTGAACATCGCACCAAGGCACTCTGGATTATTCATGGGTTAAACAAATCTTTGGGTTGTTTAACCCATGAATAAGCCAACATGTACAGGTTGGGATATCATTTCAGTGATCTGTGAATGGGGCATTCCAGGTTGTAGCTGCAAACTGGAAACAGCTAGCACACAGCACATCTCCTGCAAATTGTGGGTTAATTCATCAACCCATGATTTGCCACTAAATGGCATTGCTATATATGAACCACCCTAGTATTTTTCACTTTTATCCACTGTGAAGTCGAATCAAATCACACCAGGTAAAAAATGGAGCTGATTTAGAATATGACTGTGTTAACACTTAGTCGCTTAACATTATATGTGAAGCCATCAGTCACTATTTGCACAAAAATAAAATTATCCAATAGAAAGAATTCAGATTTGAATTAAAAATGACCTACTCTTTATACACAAATAAGTATCACTGAATCTAATGGAACTTACTCTTAAATTTCCATAAACAGTTTTTAAGAAGAAACAGTAACAAATTTTTAGCAAATGCCAAAAATCATTATTTTATTTATTTAAAGCTTTTATATACCGTTCTTTAGTGAAAAGCTCTCAGAACAGGGTTAGTGATAGTCCAGTTCTGAAATTTTCCACAGCCAAAAAGAGCAACACAGCATTGTGTTAGTTTCAGCTTCCAGCTGCAACAGTAGATGCATTTGGACCTAACGTAACCTTAGCATCACATGCCGAATTAATGGCCCGTTTAAAGATGCAGTGTTATCGAATGGTACATAAGTATGTCCATGAGGTGACAAATGATCAAGGATTATTCAAATAGCTTTATAACTGACATTTACTACCTCAAGGTTCACTAACTACAGAATGATTTATACATTCATAACTCAACCTTCTGATAAATTCTGGCACCCCTACCTGAGTTTTGATTCTCTGGACAATCTTTTTTAAAGTGTTCCACAGATCCGCAAATCCTGCATGAACCTCCTATAAATGATTGAAATATAAAACAGATGTATTGATTGCAATATATGGATAGTGTTCTTGCATGCTTAATATCAAATATATAAAATGGTTTATAATGAAATGCAACCCCCCCCCCCCAATGGCATTCTGCTCCCTTGGCATGATCATGCTTGCCAGCTAGACCCCAGACCAAAACAGGTTGCCCACCTATGCTACATGTACATTACTCAGAATGGGAGTATGTGGCATTTTATTTACTGACACTTCCATTTGTGTAGACACATACAGGATTAACTGACTTTTCTGAACAGGACAGAACAAATTCAAAACTGTTCATGATATAGCAGGTGCTATGGCACTCCCTGCTCCTTAGAAATCTAAACAAACATTCATGCGGCACATATGAACTCATACACACACACGAATAAGCATGCATGTGCATGCACACCCAAAAACAATACGCAAAGAATAAGTGAATATTGTTCTACATCCCCAAAATTTGCTTTTGTTGTTGCTTGTTCATATACATATTCTGAAAAACCTTCATGGCAGCATTTTGCCATTTCAAGAAGAACTAATTCTATATAGTAATATTTATTGGATTCTAAGATAGAATTTCTCAAAAACTCTGGAATGATTACAGATTACACCTCTCTGAGGCTGCCTTTTTCATTCAAGATCTTGAACTGAGAAAGGGAAGTGTTTTCAAGTGCATCAATTCGTCACCTTTATAAAAACATATTAAGGGGCATTTAAAAAAGCATTATACTCACCTTCAGCATAAAGTCCTTTAGGATTATCAGGGCATGATCTTGAAAGATGTCCTGTCTCACCACAAATAAAACATTTTGCATATGGAAATTCTCCTGAAAGTATTTAGTAATGTTAATGTTATAATTGCAATATTCACATTAAAATTATTTATAAAACATGGAGTGAACCAACACTACTATAATAAGGAATTGTTAAGTCCTTCATATCTTGAGAACTGCTGAACAAATATACGGAAAAGCAGAAACAGTGACCAAGGATACACGTACAGAGTTGTGGTTATTGAACGTACCAAGAGCTGGATCAATTTTTACTTTGCATTTGCTGATATCATGTTCAGTAGAGCCACACCGGTAGCAAATTCCAGTTCCCATATCTTGGCTTTCAAGTACAGCTGGGCAATCAGCAACTCCATGTCCTGGCTTTCTGCAGTGGAAGCACACCTTTGACAATACAAGGTGATTTACCAAGTGTGCAGAAAGGGATACAACAAACTCCAGGCAATCTCTTTTTCCACTCCACATTTCAAATTAATTTTACCCCCAAACCAATAAGAATCAAAAGTAGTGACTACAATTAATATTAAGATTGACATAGCATTTGAGCTTTAGAGCCAAACTAGAGGAGACACATTAAATGGGCCTTTTAACATACAGTTTTTGAAAAATGCAAATGACATCAGCTTTGTGGACGACTGTTAAAGGAATCAGAGCATGTGTGGAAAAGGTAGTGTTCTCTTTTCTTCCGTATTGTGATCATGAGAAGTCCTTCAGCTGAAGCAAGCATTTTTATTGGGAGGTTATCTTCTCCAAAGCAAATAGCAACTTTGGAGGAAGGACTTTTTTCAGGATTGCAGCAGGAAAGAACAGGGTCACATTAGCACATCCAGAGAAAAATTCTTGTTTAACTTCCTTGTTCAATTAAAAAGTTGATGCCAGCAGCATGGAAGGTGATCTTGGCACTTACAGCACCAAGTGATGTTGAGTATATTCATTAATTCATCATAATCAGTTCCAAAAGTTTTATGAATTGTCAAAAGTATATATTGCTCCAAAATGGAGCATAACAGCATAACAAAACTACTGGAATGCAAGTACCATCGCTCTGTAAAACTAACATAAATCAAAGAGTATAAAGAAAAATAAAAATTGTGTCTCTACCTGCAGTGTATGGCTTTCAAGTGTGATTATGAGCCATTTGCTCTGTGGGCATCTGCTTCTACAATCTCTCTGGATGTGGCCTGAGCTGAATAAATTAACTGTGCATTTATATTAGCTATAATGCATTCTACCAATATAGATTGACAGGAATAATATTAACCAAATAATTCTTTAAGAGAAATGTCAGTTTCTTTTATAAAAAATAAATACAATTAAAATACAATAAATTATCCATGCTGTTTCAGATGCATGACTAGGTGGCATGCTGCTTGTGCTGTAAGAAGTAGCCATAAGAAAGCAAAGCAACATAGCAGTATCTTACCATTGTGTTCTTCTTTATTTCCTGCCTCTTCACTCTTCTCTCCTCTCGCCGCCTGTCTTTTTTCAAGGCTGTAGCTATTTCTTTCTTTGCTTCATGGTTGTTGATCACCAATCCATTATGCAACACTTGAGAGTTCTGTTTTAAATATTCCATAAAACCATTGACATCTTCATTTAAATAGTCTTTTTTCTTTTTGTTTTTCTTCTTCCCCTGGGTACTCTTTAAAGAAAGCCTGTTTGAAGAGCTTTGCTTTTTATTTGTTGCGGAGGTACTAGTGGCATCATTTCTCATATCCTCCCATGGTGTTGCATCCAGAGCCTTCTTACTGTGGGTGACATTAGCTCGAGCCCACCTCGTCATGACTCCAGCCAAATGTTTCTAAAAGATTTCAGAACGAATACTATTCAGTCCATAGGACTGGAATATGGACATATACAGGCTTGATTATACAGTGTGTGCATAAAAGCATCAGAGAATTAGGCGATGATTTGGACAAACTTAAGAAAATTACCAGCTGTGACCTATACGTAAAGCCTCCAGTCTATTCAGACACTTGGCATTTTCTCATCTTGTACCACAGTTTTGAGAATGCTTCTTTGGAAGCACTTTTGTGCTTTCCTGTAAAAATTCAGAATTTGAATTTAAAGTAATAGTCTCAGAGTTCCTAAAGCCACCCATGAGAATTACAGCACAGAAAACATGCTGCCTTATATCCTCCCTCTAATTTACAATTCTGAATAACTGGTATCATGGCCTGTTAGTAGCTTCCAAGACTGAAACTGAAGACCTTGTGTCCCCCATTTCAGATCTCTTTAAGTAGTTCTATATTCCTTCTAACTAATCTCAGGAAGCCATTACAAACCAGAAAAAAGAGCTTCCAAAATGATTTTATCCCAAATAGTAACTAAGTTTGGATGACACAACACCCCAAGAGACCAATTTCATTTGGGTTGTAGGAACTGGCTAGAGAGCTATCCAAAAAGATCACCAAAAATCCCTGCTGCCCTTTACAATCTTGCCTGTGCTGCCAGTAAAAATCCTTCCACTCGTGTCCAAGTGGTGCTCTGGGGCATCTCTTGTCTGGCCTACTTTTTTCATCCTCAGAAAATTAAGCAGCCTTGTTCCACTTTTTTTGTAATGGGGGTGAGTTGGTCTTTTACATTTGCGCAAGTGCACATTTATGGCTGATATGTGCAGTCTTGAAAGTTGCAGCCTTCAAGGGGAAGAGGAGTAGGCAACAGACTCACAAGAGAAGACTGCCTATAGGCTAATTTGTTCATGGATGCACAAATATGTAATCAAGCATCTGGGGCTCAAGACCCCAGCCCTAAGCTTCTTGACCAAGTTGTGTCTGAACTTCATTGATCTGCTGTGAAATGGATGCTGGAGCAGTAAGTTGGGTTTAAAAGTGCTTTGGAACACTGCCCTCATCTCTGCCTTGTATTTAAAATTCTTGAGCAAATTACTTTTCTCTTAGCCCCACTGGCTTGCCTTCTGGGGAAATGCTGTTTATGACTGTTTACTCACCACAGCAACCACTACTGGGTAATGCTACAGATCTAATCCTAACAGAGCAAAAAGGCAAAAAAGTGACAGGCAACAATGATAGTTGTGCTTTGCAAACCCCATCACACTGCCCGTTTCAGCAACAGCAGAAGCTATTTCATGCATGGTCAGGCCATTAGTGTGTCCAGCTCAGTATATGTGGATGGGGGTCAAGGCCAGTGGAGATAGAAGATAGAGCAGGAACTCCTGGAAGGGATGATTTGCAGTATATTGGCATGCATTTCTAATTCTGAAGCAACAACTGAAATATCCCTGTCGGGATAGTTCAAAGCATAAATAAAGCTTCTCTGCTACTGTTCTAGGCGCGGGGTGGCTGCTGTGAAACTCTGTGCATGGAAGGGTGGTAAGTTCAATTCTCATCATGAAAACGAGTTCTTCCGCTCAGAACTTCCATGGTCCTAAACTCTACAGAAGCCCTTTTGACCCAATCTATTTATTTATTTAGATATTTCTGTCCCGTCCAATACAAAAAGTCTCGACGAAATTGTGACATCTGGCTTCGGTTGATGGATTTCAAAGAATAAGTGAAAGTCAAGGTAGTTTAGTAAAGCTGAACCTCTGGTCTACACTAGACCCCCCCCCCCAAGCTGGCCACCTCTGCACTTTTAAGAATCCCATCAGCCCCAGTCACCACAGCAAACTGTCAGGAATGCTAGCAATCTGAAGTGGGGAAGGCGGGTCTACTCCGACTAGAAACAGCTCTTCAGAGTTGGAGACGCGTTTTACCCAGCCCACATGGCGGTGCTGGGGAGTGGTGTGGTGGGGAGGCGGCTTCCACGGAGACTTTCACGAGCAGACCCAACAACCCCCAGGAGCCCAATCTTCCAGGGCTACAGCCCGGTGCCAGTACACCTCCCTGACGCAACTGCCCGACCCTGCTCTGCTTTGCCTTCCGCTTCACTTGCCTGATAAACCTCCGAAAGGTTTTGTCCAGAATACGAGGTACGCACCGAGAGCGGAAAGCGTCAACCACGCCGCAAAACCTCCTGCGCAGTAGAACCGCACAGCTTGCGAGGAGCAGAGCGGCTGCGGAAACAATTGCATTCCAGGTCGTCGGACTTTCCGGACGTAGGCAGGGTGGGGCGGAAGTCGAAGCGGCGCGGACGGGGCGGAAAAGTAGGCGCGTCACTCGCTGCCGCTGGAGACCGCCAAATTCTACGGCAGCCGAGGAGAGCTTAATACGTTGCGATCCACCGGCTGAGAAGTCCTTAACTCTACATAAAATGGCCGATTTTTGGACGGAGAGGAGGGAATAAGGAAGTCAGCGTACCTTCCGCCTCTTTGACAAATGCCTGCGACTGCAGGTAGTCACATAGCAAGCAGCATTTTACTGACGCAGTTAGGGACGTGTATGAAATTACAGAAATACCCCCGTTTCTCATCAAGGACTGCTGCCTGAATTCCACACACCTGTCCTGCTCTAGTTTCTGAAGCATTGACTATAAGATTAAGGGATAGTGATTTACCAGGAATAAGAATCCGAAAGTCAGGAAAACAGACAAATGATGTAGCACTGTTAGCAACATCCGTTTTCCCATAATTTGAGGGGGATTACAATGACAAGTGTATGGCCAAGTATACTTCCAGTTTATCGAAGGAACTGCAAGTGGTTGTGGTCATAGGGTCATTTTACTCTGCCATCTGGGTCAGTAAACCTATGGATGGTTAAGCATTTCTAATCTTCGCTCCAATCCCCAACAGACACCCCCTTTTAATAGGCAGCTTCTTCATACCACACCAAGTGTTAACTTATGTTCAGGAGCTTTTCTGAACATAAGAGCTCCTGACATCTATGATCCTTTTCTGGCCTGTAATAAAGTGTATATCCAGGGAAGCAGAAACTATGTCCTTGGATATAGTTGGTATTTAAGGTACTACAAAATTATTGGCATGCAAGATACTGGCTTATACAAGCTATAGTTAGTAAAACTAGGATGACAAGCTACAGTATGGTCTTTAGTTAACTGGAGCAGGTAGAAACTACAGGTTTGTGTTTCCAGAGGGAGAAACAGATTCCAGACAAATCTGAAGCATTATCTCTTCCAACATGTAGAAGAGGTGGGAAGGGGGGTTAGAAGCACACAAGCCTGAGCCTTCCTGTGGTGCATACTTATATAACTAACAGAATGAGTCCATGCATATTTATTGGTAATTCCCTGTGTAGATTTATGAATATTGCTAGTTCCACTCTATGTATAGCAGGGGTGTCCAACTTTTTGGTTTCTCTGGGCCACATTGGAAGAAGAATAGTCTTGGGACACATATTAAATACACGAACACTAATGAAAACTGATGAGCAAAAAAAGGTCTGTGCATAATTTTTGTGATATCCGCCACTACAGATAAGCAAAAAAGTCCTCACATAATCTAATTATGCAGTGTTCCATTTGGAGAGTTTTTTAAAATCATTGAGCAGGTCCCAAGTTGGCAATCCCTAATAAAGAAAATGAATAGATCTAAGTAATAAAACTTCATTGATTTTTAATATTTTTAATATAAAAGTAAAAAGAGGACAACATAAAACTAGTGAAATATTTAACATTGTATTTGAGAAACTAATACATACTACTGGAAGTATGGAAGTAGTTGCAATTCTCAGTGAGTTCATAAGGTGCTCATCAGATATTTTGCTTCCAATTTTACTCTTTGTGTCCTTCATTCTTGAAAACAGTTGCTCACAAATGAAAGCTGCACAAAGCCACAAGACTGAAGCAACACATGCGTACAAATAGCAAGAGCATACATACATTTATTTTACATGACATTTGACAAATGTCATCTGCAAAGTTCACGCTCAAGAACCACACAATCGAGTTACCAAAAAAATCTCAAAAAAATCTCAATGTTTTAAGTAAGTTTATGATTTTGTGTTGACACATTCATAGCCATCTTGTGCTGCATGTACAACTATACACTGTATAGTTTCTTTGGTGTAGTCTCATAAGAGTATAAGAACATAAAAAACCTATGCCAGATCAGACCAAAGGTCGATCTATTCCAGGACTCTGTACACAAGGTGGCAAACCAGTTGCCCACAGGATCCCTCAAGCAGGATGGGTGCAAAGCCATCTCCTGCCCAAGCTCCTAAACAGCTAGTGTATGCAGGCATGTCGCCTCTGGTGAAGGAGGTGGCACATAGCCTGCAAGGCTAGGAGCCACTGATAGCCTCCTCCCTTACAAATCTGTCTCTATTGATGCTAGTGAGGTTTACTTACAAGTGAGCAGCAAATAGTTGGTTATGTTAGGATGCATCTGCTGTTGCTATACTACAAAATATGCCATGATGTTAAGAAATGAAATACATGATGCTGCAACAATCTTCCTAGCACTGGTGCCAATGTTTGGAGCTGAAAGGCTGGTAAAGAAATTGTTTAAAATGTATTACATACTTAAATTTGCCACTAGAGGGAGTATGCCCCTGTTCCTCTTATTTGTGAATAACATAAGCTTTGCATTTTTGTCTTTAACAGTTTTTTTTATTCTTAGTTATTGTATTATATTTTTATATCACCAATAGCTGAAGCTCTTTAGAAACAAAAGCTAAGAAAAAACCATTCTCAATGCCTTGCAGAAAGTATCTCCACAGTTTAAGCCAAAGGAGCTCTTCATAAGGAACTGGAATAACCAAGAAAATAATGGGCTGTTTAGTCTTTATAATCTGATCCTATTAATTAATTAGTGGGTTTCAGCGTCTCTGATGACACATGATGAGGCTGTTGTATGTATGGTCAGCTGGAAGCATAAGAATTGAGTGCACAGCTGTGTTCATGGCCATTCTTTTAGCTGCACCAGAACTTGTTCAGGGACACAGATATTATTCATGGTGAATACTGAAAAGAATTCAGTATTAAATGTATTTTTATAAAAAACTGAAATCATTCCATAAAATATAATTTTAAAAATTTTCCATCCATATTATTTACACGCTAACTTCCTTGGATGGTATGTATATGTGACAGAAGTCAAATCTCTTTTTAATACTTTGTTCATTGAGGAGGGGCACAAACACTCCTTAAAAATTATTTCTGTGTGATGTTTATTTGGAACATAGGAAACTGCCCTATGCAAAGTCCATGCAGTTCCGTATTACCTGGTCCATGAAGCTCAGTATTACCTCCACTCACAGCAGTTTACCAGGGTGTCAGATGTGTTTTTTCAGGACTACCTGGAGATGCCAAAGATGAAGCATGTGCTCTGCCAGTGAGCTATAGTGCTTCTTTAGTGGGCCAGTTTGTACAGTCCTAGTATGGTGAGGAATAAGCCATGGTGACTTACTGAAGCTATACCAGGCAGCATCTACCTAACCATCCACCTGGGCACAGTTTATTATGTTGACTAAACCTGGGCAGAGAGGGAAACAACCCTCAAGTGACCTACCCTCAAGTAAACTCCAACATGGATTCAGACAATACAACAAGCTGCAGCCAGGGAGATGATTATGCAAATGAGCCTAGCACATGCTACCACTTAAGCTTGTTAAGCTACTGTGATCATACAAACAGGCTCATTGGCTGTAATACTTTGTTTAATTAACCAGCTTTTTGCATTTCAGATTTCTAAAGAACATTTGCTTAATATTGATTATACCAAGTTACAGTAAGTCAGCCATAAAGACAGTGCTGTATTTTTAATGGCAGCTGAACAAGTAGTAGCTACATATCTGATGTAAATGAATGCATGGCCAGGCACAGGGCTGAATGCAGGATCTGTGTTCTGCCAGAAGAAAGGCTTATCTGGTAGAAAGTCCTCTCTCCAAATCTTGGGGAATCCTACACAGACACACCCCACAGATCACTCTATCCAGCAGGGGCTCCTGACTCTTGGTGTAGCATTTTTAGCAGGCTAAAGGAGCTGCTGTAGGATCAAAGAAATAATCTTCAATTTTTTTTATGCTTTTTCTTTCTAACACCCAACTTTTGAAAGATGGCTTGGCATGACTGGTGAGATATGAGGTGTGGGTAGAACCTTAGTTCTACAGGCTGCCATTGCAATGAAATATGCATATTATATTTGTATTCTGCCTTTGGGGGGCAAGGAACCCCAGGCAGCTTGCATAAGCCCCCTCCTCTCCACACTACCCTCACAACACCCCTGCAGGGTATATTGGACTGAGAGTCAGTGACTGACCGAAATCGCCCAGTGATTTTCATGGTCTAGTGGAGGATACAACTCTGATCTCCCAAGTCCCACTCCAGCATTCTAATCACTGCACCACACTGGCCATGCTGTGGTGCACATACACATAGATCATCTGACAGTACAGTCCTATTGCATGTCTGCTTAGAAGCCCTTTTGAGTTCAGGAATGTTTACTGTCAGGTAAGTGGGTATAGGATCGCATTGTTAATTACATATTTTCAGAATGGGTTATAAAGAATGGAGTCTTTCTTAGTATGGTGTTACCAATTATTTACTTGTCTTTACTGAAAATCCTCTTTACAGAACTTTACCAGTAGGGGGGGATATGCACAAAGGACCTGTTCATTTTGCCACTAAATTCCTCCTTCCTGCCAGAAAGAATTGGCCTTGATTTTAAAATAATTAGAATGCCTTTATTACAAGCAAGAAAAAACAATGAATTGCATTTTAAATAGATTTTAATAAGCTACAAAATAAATGCTGATACATTTGAACCACAATACTTGTGATTTCAAGTATATAATTGCTTTCAATTCTACTTCATATTACCTGTAGCCTGAAAAGTAGATGTAGATGCCGTGCACAATTCAACAGGCATTGTTCCTTTCAAGCTCCACTGAAAAATATTCATTAGAACTAGCTCTTACAGATAGAAGTCCAACAGCTGCTTTGATACAATTGACCATATGACAATGATTCTAATTCATTTGTGCAATTTATATTTTAAGAACAACAATGAATTTCTAGTGCTTTGTAGACCAACTTACACCTTAACAGATAATATTGCATCTGAAACTAAGTGGTGGATTATGTAATACTTCTTTGTATTATATAATAATGTTTCTAAGGGGAGTCTTCCTGTTCTTGTTCAAGTGGTTTTTTAAATGTTGTCTCTGGCAGATATATGTTTTTACAAAGGTGTTCCTTCAGTATTACCTTGAGTTGCAGTTCTTCAGTATTTCTTTTGTTTGAGTTTAATATTGATCAAGCTAGATAAAACAGGTATCAGCCAGACTGTAACAGTATTAAAATCACTTACCTTAAATAGCCTATGTAAAGGATTTATTTTGGCTAAGCAAAGTGTTGTGGAAGAAAGAGACCGGGTTCACACAGGATGCTGACCCATGTAGGCTTGTAAGCCTTGTTTTTTTCAGCTGAACCCAGCAGAATAGTTTGTTTACCACACACAAGCTGCTCTTGCCAAGTTCTGACAGCATAAGAACCTGCATGTAGTATCATCTTATGTTGTACGAGTATCATGAAGCCAATCTTTGTATGAGCCACCACATTCCCTCTTTTTTGGCTCATGTCCTTTGTAAGACATATCAGTGTTCCTATTTAGAAGGGTGCCTTGGTTAAAATAGGTTTCTTTGGAGATTCTGTTTCCTCACTCAGGGTTTCCAGAAGGTAGTTCACTGTGGGAGGGGCTTCTTGTCTCCTCTTCATAAATGAATATTTATAAACTTCAGGGCACTCCGATGTGGCCAATCCATAGCCCTTCCATGACCAGCCTGACCAGTAATCAGATTTGATGCACATATTAATAGGTAGAACTTTCATTGCTTAAATCATGCAATCATTGACACATAACCAGGCCCAAGAAAAACCCTCTTTTCTAGAAATCTGCATGTGTGCATCCTTGAAATGTAGTTGACACTGACCAGGCACCATCCCAGAGAAAGCTAGTTGGCACTTGACGGATAACAGCAGCTCAAACAAGAGTCAATTCATACCAGCCCAACCCATCCTCATCCTCCTCTGTGTAATAGCAACCCATCCTCCCCCCTCCTTCAGAGCATCTTCTTGCAAGTGGAAAAGATCACACCATTGCAACTTTTTCATTCTGTAACCTATAGGAAAGTGTTAACTGTGTTACGTGTAACCCTTTAATCAATGTATAAAAGGACCAGCTGAGAACCGTTCAGGTGCACTGGAACGATTCATTGGTAGCCAGATATTCTCAAGAATAACTCTTTTAAAAGAAAACCTTCTCCTGCTGTGTATTTTGGGCATTCTCACACCAGAACATGGGCCATTTTGGTCAACAGGTCAGTGGCAGTTGTGGTGCAACACATCTGGATGACGCCATTCTGGGAAAGGAAGTGAGGGGGAAAGAAAAGACACTCAAGCAGCAATTCTCCCCATCCGAAAAGGATTGTTACAAAAGAGGTCACTACTACCTCTGCAATGTGGATGGGTATACAGTTGCAGGCACACATGCGGGAATAAATCCTATTCAGTCCTACCCTTCAAATAAGTCTAGGTTTAACATAGGTGTGGGTAAAGCTCTTGAGGGAGAATTTCTTATCAAGGGTACTTATCAAGGGAGTTTCCAGAAAGTAAACAGTGAACATAGGGTGAAAGTAGTAGGCATGAAGAGTATCTTCCATGGAAGGCATGGGAGAAGGTGAAGGAAAAAACCTAAGTTGACTGGGGGGGGGGGGCACCCAAGGCAGTCTGCCAGCCTATACTACACAATGGTGGCTTTTTACCATTGTGGATCTGTTGTGTTATTCAGACTGAGTATATCACTATGCTTTGTTTGGGCCTAGAAACCGTAGCAAGAAACAAGAGTCTGTTGTAAAGCTCCTGTTTACTGTGATTATCTGTCATGAAGTCCAGACCCATTTTTCATAATGCAGAAATACTAATCCCACATATTAGAAAAACTGCAATTTTTTTTTACTGAAAAACACTAAATACTGTGACCCAGTGTGTGTCTACTCAGAATAATTTCCATTGCTTTCAATGAGATTTAATTCCATGTAGTGTTTATAGGATTGCAGCCTCAACATGTTATGCTTCTCTGTGTTAAAAGGAACCTGTACTGATTCAGAAGAAAAGGGAAGATACAACTGATCAAGAGAATGGGGAGAATCAGTTTTATAGTAACATGTACTTTATTGTAGACTCTGAAGGAAGATACATTTTAGCTAAATTTAGCTTCCAGATAAGATGGTGGGCAGTGCAAGTCTCCAGGTAGGTGATTTTGACCCAGTTCTGGACGGGGTTGCACTCCCTCTAAAGGACAGGGTCCACAGCTTGGGAGTACTCCTTGACCCAGAGCTGTCACTGGAATTCCAGGTGGTGGTGGTGGCAAGGAGTGCTTTCATACAACTTCGACTGATCCATCAGCTGCGTCCTTACCTGGATGAGCACTCCCTAGCAACAGTGATACATGCTCTGGTAACTTCCAGGTTGGATTGCTGCAACACGCTCTACTTGGGGCTGCCCTTGAAAAAGGTCCAGATAGTGCAACTGGTACAGAATAGAGCTGCCAGGCTGCTGACGAGGACCGGCCGTTAACTTTCACGTAATGCCGGTCCTCTACCAGCTCCACTGGCTTCCAGTTGACGTCCGGGCCCAATTCAAGGTGCTGTTTTTGACCTATAAAGCCCTAAATGGCTTGGGACCAGGATACCTGAAGGAACGTCTCCTTCCTTATAAGCCCTTGCGCCCCTTGAGATCTATGGGAGAAGCCCTACTCCAGGAACCCTCTTTAAGAGAGGTAAAAAGGTCATCAACTCGGAGTAGGGCCTTCTCTGCTGTGGCGCCCAGACTCTGGAATGTACTCCCCAGAGAGGTATGCCTGGTGCCAAGTTTATACTCTTTTTGGCGCCAGGCCAAAACCTTTTTATTTAAACAGTATTTTAAACTTCAGTAGTTTTTAAGTTTAGTCACTCTGTTTGTGATTTATTGTTTTGTTCTGTTTTATTATTTATTGCAATCGTTGTTGTAATTGTCTTTTTAAATATTGTAAGCCATCTCCGGGGGATGGTGGAGGACAGGAAAGCCTGGAGGAATGTTGTCCATGAGGTTGCAATGGACAACAACAACAACAACAACAAGCCATCCTGAAATCTTGTATAATAGGTCAGCATACAAAAGCTTTTAAGAAAGACAGACAGATAACTTTCCTGGAAGGAAATACGCTTTAGTATTAGTTCATGTGCCTAACAGATCACAATCAGATCTGTCTCAACATACTGTCTCTTTAAAATACGGTGAAATGATCATGGACAATCTAAACAAGGGAGATACTACATATTTGGACGAGAGAGACATTAGTGTAGTGTTAATGAGAAGACTGCCTCAGTTTTTGATACCACTGCTGAGCCAAGATAATATTTTGGTATTTTTTGATATTTCGAAATAGTTTATCTGTCCCTATAATGGATGGAGCTCTAATTAGCCAGTATATAAACTGAATGAGTGAATCAATGAATGAGCAATTCAGTAGAACAGTAATGACTGTGGATACTGCTACTAATAATTACTATGGGTTTTGTGTGTTTAGTCTTCAACCAATAGGACAGTCCTCCCTAACCTTGCATTCTCCAGATATATTGGGCTTCAACCCCTCCCTCCACCCCATAAGTTCCAGGTAATTGGCTGTGCAGTCTAACATACCTGGAAAGCACTAGGTTGGGAAAACTGCAATATGGAATATACTTCTAAAGCCCTGATTAGTTTCAGCCATGTTCTTGATGACATTCCTTTTCTTTTTACTATTATTATTGTCACTGAATTTGATACTGTCCAGTAGCTGAAGCTGTCTGGGTGGTTTGCAACAGTTCCTATACAAAACTACATTAAAATGTGCATTAAAATTTCCATAATGCAAATTTAAAAGCCAGTGTGGTGTTGTGCTTAGATTGTTAGACTGGGGACCTGGGACATCTAGTCCTCACTTGGTCATGAAGTTCACTGGGTGACTTTGAGCCAGTCACTCACTCAGCCTAACCTACCTCAGAGGGTTGCTGCTGTGAGGATAAAATGGAGCTGTGTGCACCACCTTGGGTTCTTCAGAAGAGGAACAATTTTGGTTTATAATTGCTATGTAATAATAAATAGTTTAAAACTAGTTTTAAATTTTAAAATCATTTTAGCAGTGCAACAGTATTTAATATAATACAGACCTGTTAAAAACAACAGGCACAAATATCTGGTCACACTGTTAGATAACTATGAAATGTCTATAAATGTTCCGGCACAGAGGGTTGACTTAACCAAGAGCCAAAGGGATGACAAGGTTGTTGCCAAGCAGGCCAAAGTGGGGAGATCATTCCACAATTCAGGCTTCATTGCTTCCTTGCTGCTTACCTTGGAGGCACCCTTGGAACCAGTACTTGGACGAAGGCCTTGCATATTATCATGTTTATTCTTTAGCAAAAAAACCTAGTTTTCCATATATACCTTAACATGGCAAGTTTTAAAAACTCACTAATCTGTTGCATTGCTTTATTATATTTTTAACATAAGGTTATATCTTTCAGTGTGGTAAGGGAATGATCCATTTGCCCAAGAAAATAAATGGCTGTATTTTTTTACAGATATTTATTATTAATACTTCCAGGGTATTTTGTTTCAGTTTTTGTGGGGTTTTCATCACTGCTGTTGTTATCCCCTGCAGCTGTTTGTGAGAGAATTGCAGAAATCATTATTATTACATAGACATATATTCCATTTCCTTCAAAATAACACCAGATGTTCAATAAAGTTTTATATGTGGTAGTGTTATCCTACTAAAAGCTCATCATTTTCAAAAAACTAGTGAGAATTAATTTAGCAATCTGGTTGTGTCCCTAGTTGAGCATCCCAGCCACATTTCTGTTTTCTCGCCATTTAGATAGTGTTTCATTTATCTTTCTTCCTTACAATCAGTACATTTACATGTAATTGTATAGCAACAATGCATGACTCCATTCTTCTTTGTTATCCCACAGGGACTGTAGGGTAACTTTCACTGACATTTCCTTGCTGTTACTGAGGTGGAAAGGCTTTCTTCATGCAGAGGCTTGCAGAAGTAGGAGTGGCAGAACCTGGGGAGAGTGGCAGTGAGAAGGGAGCCTAGCTAAAGGAGGGTGTCCATTGAGTTTTCCTTGCCCAAAGGCTCTTAAGAACCTGGAGTCAGTGCCGGATATTGCAAGCTACAGCTCCCAGCAGTGCGGAACATCCAACACTCTCTCTTTTTTTGGTTTTGGGAATCCTTCTGTAAGAAGAAAGATTACAGAGTATCCTTGTAGTTTTGTCTAGCAGTTATAGCAAAATGTTGAGCATCAGAGCATCTGGCACTGGCTTGTCACTGGCAACCTTTCAGTAAGACAATCAGTAGCTTCTGACTAGAATGCACCCATCCAGAAACTGAAAATAACAGCTTCAGGAGTTACTTTAGAGTTTTCACTGAGCTTTATGCATGGTCTTATTTTGTGGTCTAGCAAATCTGCTAGCCATTGCATGAATTCACCCCCTTCGACTTTTCCCTATTTTGTTTGTTACAGCCTGGAATTGAAATGGATTTAACTGGCATTGTTGCCACTTGATCTACACAAGACACTTCACACTGCCAAGTTACAAATAAAATGAACTTGCAAATGTGTTACATTGGGCCTCATATGGGTTCAAGATGCTCTTAAACCAGCATATAATTGACCTCAGATGACTGTGAAAATCTGCTCTGGGTAGCAAAAGGAAAATTGGATAGAGGTGGTGAGATGTTATTTCTCTGTTGCCCTCAGTGCCTGTTAATATACCTTACTGTAGGTACTCACCAACAGTCTCAATCCAACTGAGACAGTCACAGCAGTTTTTCAAGGAAGAACGGTGAAACATTCCAGGATTCAGATGTTCAAAGCTGATAGAGACGTACCCAAGAAGACCCACCAAGTGATGACGTGTGTGTGTGTGTGTGTGGGTGGAGGGGGTCCTGTGAATATTTGAGCAACCAACAAGTGCTGGTTTGTTTTCCTTTATTTCACTTTTGTGACACAATAGAAATATTTTGCACCATCACATTGTACTTCAAGTGGTACCAATGCCAGTTAAATCCATTTCACATTTAGACTGTATCACAACAAAATGTGAAAAGATTAAGGGAAGTGGATGGTTGAATATTTCTGCAAGTCACTGTAGCAATCCTCTCTTTCTTTCTACAGGTTCTGTGTCTGTCTGACTACTAGCTGAAGTTTTTGCATCTTTTGTTGGGCCAGGAGGACTGATTAGGGATCTAAGGCCTATCTGGTGCCAGCTTTGCAATCTTTTGAGCACCAAGTTAAGATTGCCCTCTATGCCAAGGCATTTAACAACTCCAAAAGTGCATGGAGAAGGAGTGTTGTCAGTTGTTTTAGCAGGCCTAGCAATATGGACTTGTCTTAGTTCCTTAAGGTGCTAAAATGTGGTTTAAATTTTTTTTAGTGAAATGTTATGATGTTTTTACTGTTACTTATTTTTAGATTTTATATTGTATTTTATCAGTTGTTGATGAACCAATAACCTTTGGCTACTGGGTAGTATAGAAATAAATATTGCTAATATTATAATAATACATATTTATTAGGACAAGAGATCTGAAATTACAATGAATGAAAGCGAGAAATTAGCTATGATCAGCATATATTTTAGAGGATTTTAAAATGTTTTCTCCCAACTTGTATATGGAATCATAATCAACAGGGCCCTTTTATCTCTGGCAAGCATTCTCTGCTGTTCGCTTCCTGTTCTACATTTCCTTGAGATGCCTTTCTCTGCAAAATACTTGAGCTGTCACCCTTGTGGCATTACCACATAATGATCTACAGCAGAAGCCAAAAACAGGATGTACTGGCTAAGATGTAAACACTGCCAGCTTCATTGAAAACTAGCCGAGGGTTCTGTGGCTCCATTGAGTGATAAACAACAAAGCCGTATGTTTTCTGGGAGATGCCAAGTGAGGAGCTACAGGGATCTGAGTTCTGTCACTGCTATCTCATTTCCTTATTATCGTGTCTGCAAAGGGTTCTGTTTGCACCCGTGGAAAGTGGAGCAAAATTGGACAGGATACCAAATGGGCAAGAAAGTAAAATGAAATGCATCTGAAGGTGATACTGAGCAAATCTGAATACTTATTCCCTTGCATTTTGTGTTATGATGCATATTTGGCCAGCAACTCCAGAAGCACACTTATGTAAATTATTTAAATATAATTTCAGATCTGTGTTAGTAAAAAACAATGCAGACTTGAAGTCCAATCCTAAACAAGCATACTTGGAAATTTATCCAACTGAAATTATCGGATTCATATTGTGAGTTAGCATAGTTAAGCTTAGACAGAAAGTGGAATTAACAGTGGGGTTTGTTTGCTTTTTTACATACACAGTACTGAATATTCAGGAACATTTGAGCCTGCTGAGTTACCTTTCACCATTCTACAGAGGTCTGAATCTGGATAAAGGTATTTTGTCACACTACATGTGTTACTTTCTTTAAACAGAAGTAACCTAGCACTAACCACCAGAAGGTATTGTGCTACTGTTCTGTCATTTTTTTAAAATAAATGGATTTTCCACAATTAGAAAATAGGGAAGCTGTGATGGGAAAGCATGGGAGTTTTACAAGGAGAGGATAACCATGTGTAGTCTTCCCCTTAGAATTCATTGAATGATTCTGATCCACTGCAATGCACATGAAATAGCCTTACCTGGGAGTACCCTTAGTGCTAGGATGTTTGTGTATCAGTAACAACCATTTGTCAATGACAACTGTTAATAGTCCTTGTCACTATTGGTACTTTCTGCGTTTAATTTCTTCCACTGTCATTGTCACAATACCATGTCAAATCCGTGTCTGTTTTATGTAGCTGAAACACTTGGTAACACTTCGTGAATCTGCAAGTGGCCATCCAAGCCTGTGGCATAATTGATTTGTTGGGCCTAATGCTGGCTCCTGGCTTTCAAATACATTTGGGCAAGATACTCTCAAATGCTTTTTTGCTCAATCTCCCTCCTCACAGACATTGTCAGCAGTTTCTGTTGTTCCTCATCTTTTTCATCACAGCCACCACCTGCTTGCTGGACAAGCAGAGAATCAGATAGTTAGTAGGCAGTGGCACCTACTGCTTCTCCTTCTCACCATCACTGTTGTAATGATTAGAAGCAGGTGAACGAGCATGTTGTAATGAAGACAAGGAGGAGTAATTCTAGCAGGCTGTCATCAGAAGATCCCTGCTATGGCCTGGCCATTCACAAGTGCCCAGCTTTGCCTACCTACCCCTGACCTCCTGGCAGCTCTTTCAGGGGTCGCACAATTATTCTCCCCCCCCCCCCTGCAATGAACATTTCTTCTGTAGAAATAATTGCATAGCAGTGCTAATGTAAGTGTTGCATCTTCTTAATCAACTTACATTTAATCAGAAGTAAAGCCATTTATTTCAGCTGGAATTGTCTCAGTAAATGTAACTGACAAGGCTCAGGGCCAAACTAATCCCAAAGAAGAACTGTGGTGAAGTTTTGTTTGGATTTGTTTATATTTGTTTGGTTTGCTTTCAAGCTGCTTCCAGGTCTTCTGATTTGATTGAAGAAGCTGTACAGATGCTGTACCATGACAGGCAGTAGTGCAACTGATAGAATAGTAAGCAGCATGGAGATGCAGCAATGCAAGGCTTGCACATGTTTCTCCCCTGTCTGTCATGCAGCTTTTGTAGGCACAAGGATTCTGTCTGCAGAAACAGGAAGACTGACAAGCCTTCTTGATGCTGTCAGAACCCATTCATTATTGATGCTGCTTTGGGAACATTGTAAATGCTTAGATTAATATTGAATGTGTTTATGATGCTTCTGAGTTCTCACTTGGACTTTTGAGGCATGCTGTAGGAAGGGAGCCACCACAAAACCCTCCTGGATTAGGCACAACTCTGTGCCAGGCCTATAACTGCTAATGACTGGCCTGACTACTTTCCCCTTAGATAACTGCTGCTGTGATGAACTGTATAAACTGGAGGGGCAATTGGTGGGAAATAACCAGAGTGTACAGCCAAACTATCAGGGTGTGTTGGTGCGTGTGATGGATGAGACTGAGCAAAATAGCATCAATGATGCCAGTGTGGCATAGCAGTTGGAGTGCTGGACTGGAACTTGGGTGATCCAAGGTCTAGTCCCCGCTTGGCCATGAAACTTACTGAGTGACCTTGGGCTGATCAGTGAGTAACCTACTTCACAGGGTTTTGTGAGGATAAATGAATAGGTGTGGGAAGATTTGGTAAGCCACCTTGGGTTCCTTGCAGGAAGAAAGGGAGGATATAACAATAAATGAAATGTGACTTGTGCCACAGGATCATATTCCAATTGTAGCTGTGTGTTGATGTGTGCCATCTGCATGAACGTTGTGGAGATGTATTGGCTTGTATTGTGATTGGTGGGTGGTTGTGGTGGTGATATTGCCAGGGATGAGATCTTGGCATAGCCACTGTACCTTTGTTTCCTACTCTTTTCATTTTCTGCTTTGTTGCTGGGGTTGCAAAAGTGTTGTGCCATGGAATTGACCTTTTTGATCTCAACCCAGGTAATTTTAAAAAGCAGCTGTAGACATGTGCAGCATCTGAGGTATTGGGTAGCATTTTATTGAATGTGCTGCCCAGTTCTTAATTTTTTCATGTTTGATGAGTTAGAGGGTTTATACAGAGTATAAACAGAAAATATAGATATATTATACAGAGGTAATCATCTGCCACAGCAGATACATTCCAGATCAGTTAATAATCACTGGAAGCAGCTTCACTTCTTTCCAAATTGGGGCAGTGGTGGTGGTATCTTGATGTCTTGACCCTTCTCCAACTTCTTCTCACAGTCAACCATATAATTGACACCATCGATGACTAATTGAACAAGTTCCACCTTAAATAACAAAAAGAAGAGCTTGCTGAGATTGTGTTATAAAGGTAGGAAAAGCTTGCCTAGTTCCATCTGAGAATTATTCACCACAGGACTTATCTGCATATTCAGTAAAACTTTGTGGTACAGTCTTTCCTAGACAATATCATTTCTGACTGCTATTGAGAAAATAATGTGGATGCACTGTCATTCCCAAAAGAAAGCTACGGGCCCAGAGAAAGCTAGGCTAGAATCTTTCCCATGTACAACTTTTTGAATGTGAGAAAGTATTCAAAAATGCAGTACTGACTTAGTATAGTCCAGAAGGATGCCATCATTTTCATCAGAATTCAGCATTTTGTTGTATTTGTACCTTGACTCTATCATAACAGGTCAACAGCATTCCTGTATGCTAAAAAGCTGAAGTTATAGAGGGCACTAGCTTTCATAGCCAGCTCCTTCTGTATATTTGCTAGCATAGTTGTTATAAGTGAAAATATTGGTTTTAATTCTGGGAACCATGAAGAGAAAACAAAGGGAGAGAGTAAGTTCCTGGCTTCTCATGCTGAGGAAAATCTTCCCGGGAAGGTATAAGGATCTTCCTCAAGAGTATGAGATGCAGTATAAAAGCTGGCAGGCAAGGGAATGATTATCCAGCACTTGATGGAGGCATCTTCCTTGAATTAAACCAAGGAATCACGCTAGAGTGCTAAGGCCAAAGACAACACCAAAACACACCTGAGGAATGAGGACCTTGTTCTTGAGGTAAGGTTCGCAACAGAAAGGTTTTATAACTTTTTCTGTGCCACAAGGCTCAATAGCCAGTCCTGGGATAACGGGGGTTGCATGAGGCCAGATCAGAGAAGATTCACTGCAAGGAAGACACTCCAAGTTACAGTTCTGACTGCAGTTGCACACAGTAACTGAAGGATCCCAGTTCCAGGGTCGGCATCAAGAGCTCCAGCTCCCAGGCACTGCCTAACTTCTCTTTGACTGATCTCTTTTCACAGATTTATTTATCTATTCAGCTCCTATACCACCAAATAGTTCAAGCTCTTTAGGAGGTTTACAGCAATCCATTAAAAATACAATCTAAAATGCACCACATTCTAAAACATCATAAAAATGGCTGCCATGGAAAATTTGAAAACAAATTTTAAGACAAATTTAAACAATTTCTAATTCCAATCACTTGCTGGTGCAACATAAACCTATTTGGTTTTGGTTTGCTTCAGTTGCTGGGCCATACAAAGTTAATGGGAAAAAAGTCATCCTGCAACCTGAAAAACTGTATTCATGGGCTTATAGAAAGACAGTAAAATAAGCTACTAAACACTGAAACATCTCATACTGTTGCAAAAACAAAAACAAAAAAATAGAATCAGTCATTTTCACGGTCAAGAAACACTGCGATTTAGCTTAGGTTTAATAAACCACCATTCAAAGTTGTTAATAGGGCATTTCATGAGGATTAGAAACATCATTAGTACAGTTTGTATAATACAATCAGGGGAATTGACACATGTAGCACACTGCTATCTCAACCTGATTTTGATTCAGCCACCCACATTGTTTACTTGAGGGGGAAAACATTTATCATTACATTCATGTTATTAGTTTCTGTAAAATACATGTCTGATAATGAAACTTTCCTGTGCTCTTTCCTGTTACTCTGTTTTATTTAGATTGAAAGTACTTTGGGGCAATTAACATACCCACTTCACTGGTTTTTTCCCCTTCAGATAACTGATAATTTGTCATCTGAGTGCAGAAATTAGAATAGAAAGGAGGCTTGGTCCAATAAGTCTTGCTGCAGTATCAGGGGATTTAGTAGATAACTGTTTAGGATCTCTTCTAGTCCAGTGTAATTTTATGCAGTTGTTACTAACTTAATTAGAGCCAGTGTGGTGTTGTGGTTAAGAGCATGAGACTGGGACTCAGTCGATCTGGGTTCTAGTCCCCACTTAGCCATGGAGCCAACTGGGTGACTGGGCCAGTCACAGACTCTCAGCCCAACCTACCTCACAGGGCTGTTGTTGTGGGGATTAGATGGAGGAGGAGAATGATGTAAGCTGCCTTGAGCCCTTTGTAGGAAAAAAGCAGGATATAAATCGGAAAATAAAAAATAAATAAATTATTAATGTTCACATGGGCATAGCCTCATACTCAGCCCACAACACCTGAAAGATACCATGTTGGATATCACTGATTTATATAATTATATTGTCTGGCTTTATACTGCCATATCATGTAGATTTCCCCATTCAGTGCAATTTAAAACTTTTCTATGAATGTATACTTTTTCAGCTACAATAAAATAAATGGGTAGCAGAGCTTCTTGTGGGCAGGGGAGCAACCTTGCCATGAACCAGTATGTACACAATTGATCATGTACAACTTATATAGATGTGTTTTAATGATATTCAAAAAGAAAAATGCTTTTGGCATTTCAAGTGAATTTCATGATCTCGCAATGCAAATCCTATCCATGTCTGCTCAGTGGTAAAACCCATAGAGTTCAATATGGCTTATTCTCAGATTTACCTTGATTTATCCAGTGGGACTTGCTGCTAAGCAGACATGTATGAGATTGCACTGTAAATGATTATCTTGCAAATATTTAAAAGTATCAATAGCTTATCTCAGGGACAGTAGGTTCCAATGTGAAACTTGCCCATAACCCACCAAATTTGAAGGATTTCAGGCATCCTTTTGAGGACAGAAAGAGCAAGGAGGTAAAGATTGCATCTGTCCTTCTTCCACCCTACAAAAGATTTAGATGGCCAATTTCTTTTGCACAATCTTGCAAGGAGGACAAGCTGTGGCTTCACTCAGCTATATCAGATTGCTTCCAAACACTGGCTCCAAGGTTGGTCTTCCAACTTTGGAGCTGCAGCCAGACTGGATGTTTCAGATCTGATTACGAGTGCATTTTTGAGGTTCTATCCGGCAGCCACAACATTGTGCCGTAATTGTCTAGGAGTCTGGACCCCATTTCAAAAAAAAGGGGGAGGGGGGTGATAGGAAGCTTACCTCTGATCGGCCCATGCGATCTAGGTTGGAGATATCATATATGTCTGCTACAGCAGCTGTATCTACTCCTCCAGTGCCACGCTTCTGAAGTCTCAGGTTTTCCAGGATTTTTGAAAATCTAGGATCCTACCATAAAGGAGAATTGATTCTTGTTATAGACTAATTGATTCCTTAAGAACACATATTTTCAATACCTTGTTCTTTTAATCTATACTCTATAAAAGTTCCATGGGCAATGCTAATTTTTCTTCTTCATTTTTACTGACATTGGAACAGACTAATTTATGATCGAAAGCCATTTTAGCTGCCTACATACCTTGCTGAGTCTTGGAAGTTTAACATGGACTCCTGCACGTAATCCTGTTCCCAGATTAGATGGACAGGTCAAGATGTAGCCTAAGCGTTCATTCCACATGAATTCCCACCCTCGTTCTTTAATTAACCTTTCAACCTGCATGGAAAATAAAATGCATTTAACTATTAATATACATGTATGAAGTTTGTTAATATTGACAACTTTTTGTTAGAATACATTGACTTCCTAGCACCAAACTGATCTCAGGACAAAATGAGCAAAAGCTATGCCATAATATGGCTATTAAAGGAATAGTTTGAGATTCAGGATTTGCTTCCAAGTCTTGCTTCCCACATAAACTTTAGAGATGGCAAAGCCTGCCTGTCCTTTGGAGGTACCCTCTTAGATATGCTAAGGGTTTACCTGTCCTGAAGGTTCTTTTTGTATTGTGTTGTCTTAATCCCCTTTGTTTTACTCCAGTGTGCCTTTAGCTTGCTGTGTGATCCCCCACCTGTTTCCCCCACCCCTCCAAACTGTGTGTAACTGAAAGGTTATAAAAGTATAAAAGTACAAACTTCATCTCTGTAGTCCCTTTGGAAACTGCCTATATGCTGCATGTATTTCCTGTATGTCTGAATAAAGAATAAATGTTCTTTTGATGGAACACCCCAGCGGACTCTCAAAGGGTGTCTTTCCACTCCTGTCACTGATGTTGCACCAGACCAACATTTACAAGGAGAGGTTTGCAGTCAAACCCACTGGTGTCAATAGTGTTCCACAGGTAGAAGCAAGGGCAGAATTGTATCTATAAATACATGAAATGCAAAAATGAAGCTACAGCTCTGGAGGCCAAAACAGTATTTATTAGCTCTCCAGGATCAATATGTATGTATGTATCACCCAATTGCCAAAGTTCTCTGGGCAGTTTACAACAGTACATAAAAACAATACAATAAAATGGCATAAAACCCTATCAAAGGAAACAAAAAAAATATTAAAAGCGCATAGTGAAGAATAACCCTGGGATGAGTAATCTGCTCAACTCCCTGGATAACCATATATATCTTTAAAAGCCTTGACATGAGGCTGGCAGTGAAAAGATGACAAGATGGACACCAGGCAAGCTGCAGTGAGGAGGTTAGATAAGGCCCCTGCACCCCATCCCCCGTGTTGCTGTCCTTCAAGCCTCCCTTGGAATTGGTTCTTGGAGTAAGGCTTCGGATGTTACCTATCAACAGTAGCCAGGTAGATTCCCACTGGGACAGGCACTTCCAAAAATCAGAAAACAGTCCTGCTGATTTCCATCAGAATTCCTTTAGGCAAGCATGGTGAAGCTTGGTTTCCCAGCTTCTTAAAGTTTAACCCGCTGGTGACAAACTTCAAATCTACTTGACAAAGCAGTTCACCCTATTCACATCCTCAGTATATTAATGAGTTACAATGCAGTTACTGCAATCCCACTTAAAAGTGCAGTTGTGAGCAAATTAGGACCGGAAAAGGCCTTCATCTGGTGTGTGTAGGCCTTTTTTCTGTGAGTTTTTATATGATTGCACCCTAATTGTGTGTATTATAGCTGACAGATGTATCAATTAAAACAATATAAATTTGCTTATAAGAGAAAAATATGATCATTATAAAGGAAACATAAAACCTTTACCTGGGTTTTAGATTATATATGCATGTGTCATCATAGGAGAGACATCCTAACCTTTCCCTACATATAGGAGGAAGGCTGTTCTTTAACATGGGACTTGCTATCAGCACTATTTGGATTACAAACTCTGGACCTGTTGCCTAATTAATTGGGCCATCTTTTAAATTGGCCAAAATGTTCTCATAGATTTAAGGAAGATGTTGCTGATTATAATATTGACACCATATGCCTCCCACAAACACATCTCCAGTGTTATTTCTTATTGTATTTATAGCTTTTTCCCTTTGCAAGAACCCAGTGAGGCATACATGATCCTTCTCCTTGCCCTGGGAAGTAGATTAGGCTGAGAGTCAGCAGTTGGCCCATACTCACCCAATGAGCTGCATGGCCAAATGGGGGATGGATCTCCTAAACCCTGGTCCAACACTCAAACCACTGACAACGGGGTTATTTCCTAGCTTCCACATCATTTGCCCATTATTTGACAATGTGTACGTCATTTGACAACAGTACAGTAAACAGTAGGGCATTCTAAGAGGTAAAGTGGAGCAGTGTGGAGTGCTGTATATGTTCTAGTCTTTTCAAATATACAGTACGTATTGTGGTGAAGGCTGGGCAACTCAAGGCCTCATTGGTTGCAGAAGCTATCGCTCATGGGTCCTCAAACTATGGCCTGTGGGATGGATCCGGCCCGCCATGCCCATTCATCTGGCCCACACCGCCGCCCCCCGCCCACGTGCGTGCTTGCGCAGGCAGGAGGTGGTGGCTTGCTCATTTGGAGATGCTTTTGGACTCGTTGGGGGGTCTCCCAGTGAGTTCAAAACCATCTCTGAGCGAGCAAGCCACCGCCGCCTGCCTCCCCTGTGCATGTGCGCTCACCGCTGCCTTGCAGCGCAGGCTGGAGGCGGTGGCTTGCTCGCTTGGAGATGGTTTTGGACTCGCTGGGAGATCAAGCAAGCGAGCCACCACGCGCACCCAACGCCACTTTGCGTGCACCCACTGATGCCTCACTGGCCTGCGCACGTAGCCACCACCTTCCAACTGGCCCCCTATTGAAAAAGTCTGAGGACCCCTGGTATAGCTGGTTGCAGACTATAGCTATCCAGATGTTCCCTATAGTCCTATCTAACCCCAATCTTTAGCATCAGAATATAGTCACAGTGGTTGAGTTGCTTTATGGATAGTCTGTAAAAGCAGTTCCATAACAAAATAAATAAATGTATTATTTATTTAGATACCTCAGCTGAGGTAGAGCTGCCATATCATTGTGGAACACCTCATGATTTACCAAATCAGGCTTAAACACATTGTTTTGAAACTCCATTTCTGAGAGACATATGGTTATAAACGTTGGTGCACGGTGCCCAAGGGGCCATGGAAAACTATTATTTATTTTGTTCTATACCAAACGAGCTGAAGCTCTCCTGGCAGTTCACAACAATTAACAATTATATGGCATATAGCAAACATAAATACGTTTTTGCTTTTGTTCCCTTAGAGGGACATTCTTTGTACTATAGGGTACTACAGTATATTTACACATACAGTAACATGGCATACTGCTCTTGAAAGTATTATCCATAATATCAGTGAAATTAGGGAGAAAATGTTGCATCTGTTGGATTTCAACGTAGAAATCTTGAGTAGATATCATCACTTTGTATTGCAAGTGGGGACATGTCTTCTTTGAATGACTACCATGTCAATCAAAAAGCAAAACCAAACCTGCCTGCAAGTATGTGTGCATTGGCATACATGTGACTGTATATATGCTGTATCAAATTAAACCGTACTAGGCTGGCCTTTGCACAATGATGCTAGTTTTCTACCTGCAGTGACTTGCAAAATAAAACAGGGAAACACAAGATCTTGGTTCAGACTGATGGTGTCATAATAACTCTTAACATCCATTGGATAGATTTTAAATGCCCACCTCTAGCAGTCCTCGGCAAAATCTTTCAAAGACCCTTTTCATGTTGCCTCCTTTCTCCATGGAAATCACCCTGGTGTGGTCCTCTTCATTGATCCAGATGAGAAATGTTTTGTCATTGTTGTGCCTGGTTGGAAAAGAAGTGATTGGTATTATTGTCACACAATTCTTTGAAAACAATCCCCACAGATCCCGGATTGTTTCATTTCACCTCTCCTCTTTCTTATCTAACACTTCTGTGGAAAGGACAAGTGATGTATGCTGATGTGCTATGGCAAGGTTGAGAATAAGGGCAACTGAGGATTTTTGCAATTTCATTCCACTACCCAGGAGCAATAACATAATCAGTCTTGTTTCTAGGGTTATACCGAGACAAGTACTGTTCAATTCCAATCTCAGTAGTACTGAACTACTGCTACTCTAAAAAGTACATTTTGTTCTCTGAAATGAACTCAACATGAGGCATGTGCTGCTATGGGAACTGAAAAGAGAGGACTGGCAGACACCCTTTTTAACTGGGGAAGGGGGATTCTGCACCTCTGGTCAAGGACATGTTGAAAAAGGATCATTCTAAGTTTCATCCTTTCTAAAACCTAAACTATACATGGCTTTTCCTTCAGCTAGTTCATTCTCCATATGTTCCATAACAGAATCATCACAAAAACGAATGACATGTTTAGTATGATACTTGCCCATCCCAGAAGCACATAAATGCACAACTGCAATAGCACACATAGAAGCACTGATATAACCACAGCCAAATGCTTTTGTTTGCTGGTTTCCCCTCACTGTTTTACAGTTTCCTGGTTTTTGCTCATTTTTTCACTGTATTCCATTCAGAAAAGTTGAACTGTCTCTCCTAAGCCTTAGATCTTTTTGAGATGAGGCTTTTTAACCTGCTAGTTCTATGTCAAGATTCTTTTTGGGATTTAAATCCAGCACACGAGTCCCCCCCCCCCCCTTCTTTTTCTTCTTTTTTCAGTATGTTCTAATGCATAGCCTCTGTGGCATAACAAAATGATGCAGCTATACTGCTTGAAAGTTGCAGTTTGTTTTGCATTTCAAAAGAAATCTTTTACACACACACACACCAACAACAGCAACAACAGGAAAGTAATTGGAAAGCATAGAAACAACACTGGAGGAGGATGCCTACATCTAAAGCCCCTGTAAACTACTGTGCGTGAAGACTAGTGGGCACACAATAAAAGTCTCATCTAGAAAAGCCCTTTGTTTGTTTGTTTGTTTGTTTAAAACATTTATATGCTGTCCTTTACAACAATGTCCCAGGACAGGTTGTTACTGGGACCTAGAGCCTTATGTTAAGACATGGTGGTATTTGTGGTGTTTTGGCCATTTCCTTTTTGCCTTCAGCCCAGTCCACCAATGAATTGTAGCTTCTGAATGCGTCTCTGCAATTGTGTTTGACCTGCAGGCTGAAAGAGGTCCAACAACCCTGGTATAAATAAATGTTATGTACATGTTAAAGGCTTTCTAGAACATGGGTCCTCAAACTATGGCCCGCGGGCCGAATCCGGCCCGCCATGCCCATTTATCCGGCCCGCCATGCCCATTGGTGCCTGCGCGTGTGCTCACCGCCTCCCACCTCGCCCCACGCATGGGGAGGGAGCTGTTTGCTCACTCAAAGAAAACCATCTCCAAGCGAGCAAGCTGCTGCCTTGTGCGCCCACCTTGTGGTGCATGCCTGCCCCCGCCTCGCCTCGCCTCGCCTCGCCTCGCCTCGCTGTGCACCCCTCCCCGCTCCCTTGCTGGCCCGTGTGCACCACTGGCACCACCTTTCCGGCCTGCACCCTGCACCGCACCTTTCAACTGGCCCCCTGGTGAAAAAGTTGGAGGACCCTGTTCTAGAGTCTAATGCCAGTCACATGCTGAGACTATGCATCATTTAACATACCAAACACTTCTAGACCTAATAAAGGATCCTTCCAACACGGTATCTTCCTAAGTCTTTTCTGGGATAGGAAGTAGTAGCAGGGATGCAGAACTTCTGGTAGGGCAAGAGTTAGATTCCACCTTAGGGTAAATTTCTGGAGCTGTTTTCCAGCTCCAAAGGGAAATAACTGGCAGTAACTTTATTCTCACTGGCAGTAACTTTATTCTGACAACAAAAAAGGCAGGAGCCAAAATAGGTTCACCCAATATACATGCACTAAAACACTAAAAGATTCACACAGATTTGCTGTTAGTAAAAGTAAATATATTAACTTACACCTCATAACATGTTAATAGACTTTTGACATTATATCATTCCTCTAAATTAAAAACAGGAAAACAAAGAAATCGAGTTCCTAATATCCAACTTTTTTGGGTATTGATTTGTGAAACACCTTTCATGCTTTAAAAATGTATCCTCCTATATTTTGCTTTGTAATGAATGGAAGAAGTAGGAAAAATAGCGTGTCTGTGCAAGGCATGAAGTCAGAATTAGGAAGAGCTACTTGTGTTAGGAAGGAATTAATAAAACCACTTGTTCACAAATTCAACATGCAGAGTTGACATTTCATACCAGATTCCTCTGGCATCTGGCCAGTCACGGGCCATCCCAGCACATGTAAGCAAAGGGGACACTGGCTTATCAAATAAGAAATGGTCCTGCAGACCAGCATATGCAGGGCAGAAGAAAAGAAACAAACAATTGAATTTAGTGCCTTGTATTTATTATTGTAAATAAGGTTACAAGGGAACTAGAATACTCTATAAAGTTCACACCAGGTTCTCCTTCACTGAAAATGAACATATTGTTTCCCAAAGCAGCTTGGCAGGTTTTTGTTTACATGGTGTGATGACAGACATCATGCTAAGCAACTCAGGGTTGGTGTGTTCTTGGGCAGTTTAGCTGCCTCTGCTAGCAAAGATTGTGATCAAGCCACAAGAACTAGAAAATGCATCCAGCAAACCAGCAGTAAGGGAAACAATACATCTGTGCTGCCAATGCAAGCAAACTAGGTCAAAAGAGCTCTGCAAATCTAGACTGGGCCTAAATAAAATTGTAAAACAAAACAGCTCTTTTATTTAGTTTACCTGATCTTAAAAATGTTGCATTGCTAACCCAATATTAACAACAGCCTCACTATCTGTATATAATCTCCAGAATGGATATCACACTTACATCAATAAGCTGTTGCTGCTCCTTCTCAGACATTGTGGTCAGGCTATAATACTTCCCAGCAAGGTCTCCTTTCAGTCCAGCTAAAGCAGTGACAGCAACATTTTCTACTTCTCTCCTCTCTGCCCTGGAGCAAGCTGGAGGAAGGCTCAGCCCTCGAATACTGCGACCAGTGCGGACACGAGAAGATAAGACATAACGCTCATCAAATTGGCCTTGGGTGATCTGAACACAAAAACAAAAGGCAGATTGGACATGTGTAGAAAGAGCTTTGCATTACACCAAAGATTATTCCAGGTCTAGCCCAAACCAGGTCTGCCTGATTCAGAACGGTAAGTGATGCTGTTTCCCAGGTCACCATGTGTTGTACACAGACCTAGTATTGTTATTTTGGCACCTGCAGTGGAAACTCTCATAAACACATCTTCCAGCAAGTAAAAGTACAAAAGTAAAAAACAGGGATTTTTGTCCTTTCATGATACCCTGAAGTAGGGTATATAGGCCCTCCATTGTGATGTGCCCCCATTGAGTGGGAAGATCTGAAGATGGGTAGTAGGCGTCTTTGGCTGAACACCATTACAGTCCTCCCAATGTTTAGGAATAATGTGTGATAGGAGTCTCTGATTATGGAAAACAAAGTAACCTACTTCAGCTTAACAAATATATAGTCTCTATTCAGACTTTCTCACTCCATCTGGCAAGGATGAAGTTAGAGGGGACAGCCCCATGGCCCCTGCAGGGATACCTGAACAGAATGCCTAAACAGAAACATATTCAGAGATATGTAAACAATATTTTGTCATGATTGGTAATTATACCACAAATATGATCTTCAGATTAGAATATATGTGTATATTTGCTCCCAAGTGGTTACGTTTGATTCATCTGTATGTGAAAAGAAGAACACAGATGATATAATGTTCATGCTATGAGGAAGTGAAATATTTCTTTTGTGAATGAAACTGGGTTACAGGATGTGTACAGCCATTAGGTACAGAAGCAAATAAAAGTCCTGAACTGGTCAGTAACTCAACAAAACAGTCCCCCCATTTTTTTAAAAAAAGCTATCACTACACACAGCAAAAGGCAAGCTTTGTTTTCAGTAATAGCATAGCAAATATTTGTGGAGCTCATATTATTATTAATCCATCAGGAACATTCTGAAATAAATGCTATCCTGGCTCGACAGGCCTGGGAATAGGGCAGGCTCTGGATCGGAAGGAAGTATCAGCCAGAAAACCAAACAGCATTTTATTATATTTGAAGTAGCCATAGGGTGTGGGAAGCCTCTAACGAGGGTAGGGGTACTGGTGGTGTTTGTAATTTGTTTCCAAACATTCTCCATGCATTTTTCCAATTTGAGGTTGACGTCTCCCATAGTTGCTTTAATGTCTTGCACAAAGCTTCACAACTGTTTTGGCTCTTGATTTATTCAGCATGCAGTCTTGATTTATTCAGCATCCACAGAGAATGCCCCAGATAATGTAGATCTCCCTCTCCTAGGGCAGAGAGAGAAGTCCACCTTTGGGTGTCCCCTCTTGGCCACTGATACCTTTGTGGTCTTTGCCTTTCCAATGGCATTAGAGGTTAAAGTGGGACAGATTGTGTGTGTGTGTGTGTGTTTGGTTGGATGTGGTTTTCAGTCCAGAGAAGCCAAAGTCCTCATAGCCCCTAAGCATATCTCTGATATGGGAGAAAGTATATGCTATCCCTGAAGCTGACGTATAGAAATTCCCTTCTCTTGATTCCAATCAAAGGGATATTGTTGTTGTTAATCCAGAACAGGAAAATAAAGAGTGGTAAGGATCATCCCTCTTTCTTTTCTTTCTGACTTACCCAAGTACAGGAGGGTTTGAGTTTTCCAGGTCTCTGATATTGGATGTGTGTGCCTGCACACACACACACAGGTAGGATTATCCAGACCATCTAATCCTGTTCTATGTGTAATAGGAAATACTGACCCACAAAGACTAGTACAGAAATGCTAATTCTATCCATTGTGACATTGCATCATCATCATCATCATCATCATCATCATCATCATCATCCTCAATCCCATATATTTCCTTCAACATAAAGTGGGTCCTACCTTAGATGCATCCAAGTCAGTGTGATGTTTCATTACTTTTGGATCATAGCCATTGTGTCTCACTTTGATAACAGGATCAAAAATTTCAGCAAATACCTGTAAAGTCAATGGAATAGATGATTATTTTCTCCTCCATTCTGTTTTGTGTTCACATTTCTGCTGTATGCTCTCTGTGTATTTTGTTTGTTTGCATGTTTGTTTTATGCATTTTTATTTTGCTTTTCAGAATATCTACTCTTACAAGTAGCTTAGGGCACAATCACACGCATTGCATCTTATCATGTATAGGATTGCACGTTATGGTTAGGGTAACCTAACCATTTCAAGCTGTTTAACAAATAACAACTGGGAAGAGGACTGGAACAAGACACTGTGTTACCCGAACTGCTTTCAGGCATGTATCTGCCCTGTCCCACCCCACACCTCTATGGGCAATAGATAGATAGATAACATAAATAACAATATACTTCAAAATTATTAAATAAAAACAAGCCATTTGTATGCCCTTTTCTACGCCCCCCCCCCCGCAATTCTGTCACCTTTTAAAATAATTCTACTAACCAGACTTGCAGGAAAAGAGCTGTTCATAGAATAAGGAATGAACCAGATAAAGAAATGATGTGAAAAAGATATGGATGGAGGGGAAAGGATGCAGATATTGATATGTGATATGTCAAGAAGGCAGGAGGAAAACTAATGATGTATAAAACTGACCATTCTTGTTTGTCTTTGAGTTTTAAGCAGAGCTGTACCGACAGAACCATTATTATTATTATTATTATTATTATTATTATTATTATTATTATTATTATAACATTTCTATGCCGCCCCTTGCCGAAACCTCGGGGCGGCTTACAACATGATAAAATACATTGAAATACAATAGTACATAATAAAATTACCATTAAATATAACAATACAGAAAATACATTGATTTACAAATACAAAATTAAAATTATCAGTATAAAATAAAAATATAGGAGGAGAAAGAGAAGGAAGAAGAAGTTGCCCAGGCCAGATCATATGTTTTAACAATTGAAATGATGTTTAAATAAAAAGGTCTTTACCTGGCGCCATGATGGTTTGTGCTGTGTAGACTCCTAAAGGAGTAGAGCATATCTGTCCCACTTTGTCACTCTCTAAGTACCTCATAGGCTGGCACAAAGAGGAAGGCCAAGATCTCTTCTCACTGATACTAGAGTGTATATGGTATATTATATGGAATAATCAACTCAAGTTGTGACAACCCAGATCCAGGCTAGATAGCACAATGTTTCCTCTCTGTCAGAGCAATATGACAGTGGAACCAGTTGTCTGGAGAAGTCGTGGGCTCTCCCACACCAGAGACATTCAAAAAGAAACCAGACAGTCACCTGAGAGGGATGGTGTAAGTTGTTGTAAATTGGAATAGCAGGGAGTTGGACCCTATGGCATTCTTGGTCCCTTCCATCTCTACTATTCTATTATTTTATGACCATTATGTTCAATTACCTTATAGAACTAAGGCTCTAGCACACATGTGTAAGTCCTGTCAAACTGAGTGAGGATTTCTTCTGAGAAAACATCCTTAGGATCATCCTGCAACAAATTTAGTCCTGGGGCCATCCAGCTTTCCAAGGCAGAATCTCATTGCTGTTTCCCATGACATGCACAGACCTCTTCTTCCAGATTGTGTTCTTTTTGCAATGACAGCTCTAAGATAGCATAGCATGGGCATGTATGTTAAGTGCGTATATCAGAGAGGTCACTTGTGCACACAATGTCAGAAAGCTCTCCTTACCTTACGACCCTCTCTGAGTGCTTAAATAGGCTATGTCCAGCTCCAAGTACTAACATTGCCTGATCTTAGCTTGGGTGGCGCAAGGAGCAGGGCATTGGTGGTAATGTTCTTCTTATAGGAATTCTGTCAATAAACATGTTTGGTAGATCCGCTCAGGTCTGATTTTCAGGTCTAACTGTACTATTCTGGCAGATGTTTGGGGAGATGCGAGTTCCAGCCTGTTGATTGTTTTATTAGTCATTGCAGTTTTATCATTGTAGTGTATTAATTAATGGATTGATTAATTAAAATGAAATTTTTAGGCCACCTCTAAATGTAGAGTCTTCTATTTATGTTGTTTATTTTTAACAAATTACATGAAATATAATTAAATTTTGTTCATTAAGAAATGTTAATGGTTAGTCATCCCAGCTAACTTTCTTTTAAAGGCAAGATGCGCATTTAGCAAATAATAGAACAACAGGGCTGAGCAACTTGTGGCCCTCCAGATGTTTTTTCCTACAGCTCTTATCATTCTTCATTATTGGTTATACTGGCTGGACTGATGGGAGTTGCAGGTCAAGATATCTGGAGGCCACAAGTTGTGCACCCCTGGTTCAGAGACATCGAGACCTCTCTCTCTGTTCTGCCAAAGGCAGATGCAAAGATGAGTCGCAGTTATGGAGTTCTGAAATTTGAGCCCTGGATCTGGAACCCTGTGGCTCTCTGCCCCACCACCTTGTTCTTTATGGGCACTTGCTGAAATAAAGGCAGAGGCGCTGATCCCTTGGATTAGCTGGCTTTGTTGACCACTTGTGCTCCTGTTGCTGTGATTGCCCTACAAAACCTGCCTGATGGTTTTGTCCCTGCTGAAATCAAATGCCCTCTACTCTTCTGAATATACATCCCTTTTCAAATTAGGTGTCCTTTAAAGACAAGCACAAAGAGAGGCAATTGAATATATATAATTTTGTCTACGCAATTTGTCCCTTTCTTAATATCTCCACACCTGAAGGTGAAAGCTGATCACACAGTATATCTGCACATTCTCTCCCCATTCACACTCTAATGCAATATTGTAGACCATGGGTCCTCAAACTATGGCCCGTGGGACGGATCCGGCCCGCCATGCCCCCCCGCCCGTGTGCATGCTCACCGTGCGGGATGGAGGTGGAGGCTTGCTCACTCGGAGATGGTTTTGGACTCGTTGGGAGATCTCCCAGCAAGTGAGCCGCCGCCACGCGTGCCCAACACCACCTTGTGCACATGTGACAACGCCTCACTGGCCCTCGTGCCCAGACTCCCCCTCCTCATTGGCCCACGTGTGTAGCTGCCGCCTTTCAACTGGCCCTCTATTGAAAAAGTTTGAGGACCCCTGGTGTAGACTCCTTCAGGCTAACTCTGAGGCGGAAGGCTGATCTAATTGTTGAGAAAGCAATGATTAATATGTTTCAGTTGATGGACTCCTGCGCTTGATCACCTTACAATTTGCTCTAGACATCTGGGAGACTGAAACAAGACCAGAACCAGTCCATTGGGTCTATGTCGCTTTGCAATTCATGTGATATGTACCCAGCTAACATGGACTGCTAATGCTGAACTCTAAAGCAGCAGAACAAATTAATAAAGAGTTTCATGTGTGTGTTAGCAGCACTTCAGTGGGACAATCTCTAAACAAAATTATAGTTCCTATCACTAAATTCTGCTTTTAATTACACTAATTAGCCCATCTGCCTGGTAGTGACAGTTTAAATGTTAGGGACACCTGAAGCAGCCACTGCCACCTCCTCCACCTCCAGAACCTTTATTATTTCTTCCTGTGGGTTTTGAAAGCTGCTTTGACTGTTCTATCATAGCCTGGAAAAAGCCCCATTAGAGGCAAAAATGTGCTTTTTATTTTTTATCTTTACCAGCAAAACATTTTACTCAGTTGTGTTCTGCTTGGCTGTCTACATGCCATATTTTAATGCAATTCATAAGGTATGATTTCAGATCACCATTCTGAAGCAGTGAAATCGCCGCAACGGGATAACAGGATGTTTGGATTTTCAGTCAAGATCAAAATATATTGTTCGCTCAAACTGGCATGCTGTAGAGCCACAGCATAGGACTTGGACCAGGGAGAACTTGGTTCCCGTTTGTATTCAGCCCCTGACGCCCACTGGCCAAATGACACTTTAGAGGACCAAAGCAGACATCATTTTAATTGTAGCAGCTACATTTCTCCCTGTCCCATTCTTAAATCCTAGCAGGTCTGGCCACAAAGGTAGGCTTTGTCAGGCACCTGCCTGGGGCCCACTGCCAGTAGGGGCCCACTGAGAAAAGTCGCCTGAGTTCCCTCTTCTTCTTCACCATGGCTGCCTGCTTGTCCCCAGCCTCTTGTTCTGGCCCAGAGAATATGGTGGTTAAAAGTAAAAGCAGCTGATACCACAGTCTACTTGTCAAGGAAGCAAGTAGTAGCAATGGTGAGAACAAGGAGGTGGAGCTGCTTACAATGGTGGCACAAAGGAGAGGACCTACTGAGGAATATTTGCCCAGGAGCGCTTAAAAACCTGGCACCAAACCGGACACTAGTAGAGGGGAGGCTTCTAAGGTATGGATCAGCAATGTTATTCTAAAGCACCTACTTTAGAAAAACATTGGAAAATGTGTAGCTACTAGACATAGATTTAAAATAGTGCCTGCTTTAGCTCCTGTTTTACAGTGTTGCAAGCTCCATAGTACAAGTGTGAACAAAAACACAACCCTAGTTTTTTTATTATTATTATTTCCTAAGACTAGAATTGGAAACATTGAACATTTGGAACATTGAACATTTTCTCAAACAGTTCTTTGAGAAAAGAACTGTTACCATTTGCTCCATTTTTGGCTGAAGATAAAGTAGAAAAACATGAATGCACAATTTCTGGACCACAAGCAAGAGGAGCACAATGGGTGGTTTAGTCAGTCAAACAGTAATCAAACAATCAGGCTGGAACCAAAAGTCTAAATCAGCCTTCCCCTCCTGATATGCTTCTCTCCAGATAGTTTTAGACTACAACTCCCATGAGCTCTAGCTAGTGTGGCTAGTGGTCAGAGATTATGGGAGCAGTGATCCAAAACATCTGGAGGGTGTCTTGTTGGATAAGGCTGGTTCAGGATCTGCGACTCATTTGAGGTCTCTGATCTTTCCTATGTCCCACCACCTTCCTGAGGAGCAGGCACTAGAGGCTCACGGTGTCAAGGATTTCCTCATGGAAATGTAGTTCGAGAGATGCTGTCTCTTGAGGGTGGGAGATCTGGAAGGTGCTAAATTGTGTTTTGACAGTCTCAGGTTTGGTGTTAGAGCTTGGGCCCGGGCCTGGGCACAATACTTCTGAGGCTTGTGCTATTGGCTTTCATCAAGTAGCTGGTTGAGGACTGGCACACATTATTTTGGTAGCTAAATCGTACTTCAACACTCATGACAAGATTGCATTTTCTACCACTCTGAAGGGCAGTATGCTTGTTTAAGAAACACAGGGGATGGATGAGGGGGAGCTGCTGTGAATGCTCCTCTTTCAGCATCTGCCATGACTTGGTTGCCTCATGTAATGGCAGGGCTGACCCTGACTCTACCTATTATGTGTTATGAGACCTACCTGTTGCTCAGGGTTGAGGTCACAGAAAAATGCCCTACAATAGGTTGCCATCCCCTGAAAATATATTTTAGCAGCTCCACTGTGTAAAATGGTAGTGGCTATAGACAAAAATCAAACGCTTCTGCCTGCAAGAGCAGGAAAGAGGCTGGTCCCTGAGAAATGTCTATTCATAGTTCCAATCAAAAAGTCTGACATGACATCTCTAGAAGACCAAAAAAGGGGCATAATAACATCAGTGCTTTTATCAGGGGCAAAGGCCAGAAATTTGGACTGGCCCACATGAAATACTACAGATGACCCTGAATATTAATAGACTCTGAAGTATCAAAAGGACTGCTCCAGAATTGCAAATCTTCTGCAGCAGCAACAATAACCACAAAATGTTTGGTATTTTAAGAGTTTTGATCTAATTAGTAACAACTAGAAATGTAGGTGCATCTAATGGAATTACCATAATTGACCTGTTTCCTCTTTCAGTCTCCAAGTCAGCAAGCTTAAAATTTGAAATAAACTGAATCATTTATTTTGAACACTTCAGCAGTTATTTATACCCTTCTGTTTCTGAGGGAAAATGGGAGCCCTGGTTTGCTCTGGATATTTGGTGAGGGTGGGAAATGTGTAGAGACACAGTTCCCTAATTTGGGTAAAACTACACTGGTCTGGTGTTTCTGTAGTCATTTCCTATGCCCTTGTTTCATCTGCCAAACACCAAGGTGTTGATTCTTGTTATGAAGGTAATAAATAAAATAAGAGTCTATTGTATTTTAGTGAGGAATCAGGATACCAGTGAATTAATATTTTAAAATATTTTATTAAAGCAATTCCCTCTCATCTATATTTTGTGTTGCATATTCTCTTATTAAAGTACATCTTTCAGTTTGTGCTTGGATTAATAATCTGTCAAAGTATCTCCTTTTGGCTTGGGTTTCTGTGTTTATTTTTTATTGTTTAAGAGAAAATCTGTAATAATTTATGAGCATAGCTGTCTTTCTGTGTGAATATGTATGTGTATGGAGAGGTGATTTTTTACCCTGGAAATTCTACTCTGTTCAGTTAACAAGGTTCCACATTTTTTACCTCAAGCTGAATTTAGCAGTAGGCAAGAAGCTACAGGAGGTAAATAAAATATTGTTGTTATGTGCCTACACTTCATTATCCTGGATATCAGTACACAGAGAGCACCTTTAATGGCATTTTCTCTTCATTGAACTTCCCGCTGAGAAAAAAAGACTGTAAATCCAACAAAGAAGAGAAACAAGAACAAGCATTATCCATATGGCTCGGGTTTGTGTATACTCTAGTGTCCTATTTTCATTAAAAGCTGTACTTCGTGTTAAGAAGTGTTTATGCAATGATTTCATGAACTACATGTAAAAGCCAAACAAATGGACACAGCACATGATAAAAACATTTCACCTCATAAGATTCTTCATCTCCAGCGACCATGCCCACAGTTTTAATGAAAGGGTGGCCAGGATTGTCAACACCAGTTTGGATGCATTGATCCACTGTGTAGCCATTGGGAGTCATCTTGTCCCTCAGTTTGGCATAGATTGCTGGAGTGAGGCACTCTGCCATGCAGTTATTGTGTTTACGAAGATCAGGATAGTCTGCACTGAGTAAAAAGAAATTAAAAACATTCATATTGATCAGTAACGGTTTTGTTTTTTGGTTTGTTAATATACTGGAGGAGGGTGAACAGAATCTTGTCTACATGCCTTTAACAAAGCAACAACAACAAAAACAAAAGAGTGGATGTAAATATTTTACAGGGAAGCGGAAAATTTGAGGAAAACAGCAGGGAACTGGAAAGGATGATTGGTTGTTGGCTGATGCATGCAGCTGAAATTCGTAGACGACGAAAGCATACAATGCTTCCCAGGGGTAAGCTGACTTCCAGCTGAAACCACAAAGATAATTTTGGTAGAGAACGGAAGCACTTAGGCAGATGGAAAGGAAACAAATGACCTTCAGAATTTATATTTTGTGTGTTTCTGCCAGATTCAAAGTACAAATAAAGTTAATGAGCTGAAACTGCAGCTGGTATCAGTCAATGTAGTTCAAGTGGAATCGTTCACCTGATTCAGGTATGCACATTTTACATTACAATACTGGGACATACTTTTTCCCAATATTACTGAAGCAACCTAGTGTTATTTGGTGGTCAGTACATCGAGCTAGGAAAGGGGATACCTTGGATCAAGACCTCCAGCAGCCGTGAAATTCATTGTGTGATCATAAGCCATTCATTTACTCTCAACCTAACTTACCTCATGATGTTCTAAAGATAAAATGGAGAGATGTCTTGAACTCACTGGTATTAAAATGATAAAAAATTGTATTACTCATTCGAGAGAAATTTTGTATAATAAGTTCCAGAGGGAACGATTTTGTATAATATGTTCCAGAGGACCCTCTGTGGAGTTTAAAACTGTCATCTCCATAGCTTAAGAAGCATCATTATAACTTGCATTTTTCTTCTTGAAACACAGTTTGTGAAGTCCTTGCTATGGAGAAGCCCTGCTTCATTCATTCATATCCACATGATCTGTTGAATGATCCAAGGCATTCAACAGAGATTTCAAGACTCTTCAAGTAACAAGTCCCAGCACTCATTCATAAAATACTTGTATCAAAATATTTACCTTGGAGGAAACAATTTTTGCCTTCCATAGGATCCAGCCTTCACATTCTGCTGATTCAACAGATATCCAGTGGTTAAGGCCCCACCACCAACTGTTGCAAAAAGAATAGCAGTTCCTCGACCAGCCAGGAGACGTGAGAATGTGCTAGCCATCTTTAGTCACCTAATATTTGTGAAAGTAGTGAAAAACAAAATCCCAAACAAAATTTCAATGAGGCCCGCAATAATATGATACAAAATTGGTAATAATAACAATTAGAATTAATTGGCTGATGCGTGCATACAGGTCAGCGGCATGTACATACTCAACAGAATGCAGCACCCATTCATCCTGACTGCCCTTGAGGACAGAAAGTAAATACTTGACAGCTGACAAGTATTAGGCAGCTTGATCATGTTACATTTCTTTGAAAATAACTCTCTTGGCTTCCTGAGTGTGTCCTTGATGGCCTTGAAAGCCCTTGATAACAGGACGAACTCTTAGGAATTACCTAAAACATGGGGGGAATGTATCCCAAAAAACAGAATAGTTTTGCTTCGGGTTTTTGGTTTATACATATAAATACAAATTTAGAAGTAATTATTATAATATAAATAATGCAGATCTCATCTTACCGTACTGTGGAAGGCCGTGACCAGGTGACCTACATGCCTACCTTTTTGGCCTGCTGCTTGGGCACTATCTCTTGAGGACAATGGTTCTGATGGCTCATTATTTTTAAATTGGGATTTGGGCAGGGCATCCAAATGTTGATTAAATCCTTGAATTTTGGGCTACCACTCCTACTTCTTACATTTTTTATGCTTTAGCTTTTGCATTCTTGAAATTTTTTACATCCCCCTCATGCATGCATGCCTCAAAGTGGCAAGGAGATTTGAGAATGACAGAGAAGCTAAGAGTGCTGCCAAGAGACCAGACTCTCTCTCTAGTCTGGTCCTCTAGCATGGACCAAGATGGAATGGTCAAGGCTGAAACTCTAGACTAAGTTGCATCCATCCTCTTCAGGAGTAATGGTCACATCATCAGAACAGAATGGATATGCCTAATGTTGACGGGGGCAGAGAAACTCTTGAAGAGCAGCTACTAGACAGAAATGATAGTTGAAGGTGGCACTGGCAAAGTATCTTTTACAGAAAGCAACAGTGACACTTAAGCTAGCTTTGGTTAGTACTGCACAGAAGAAGGCAATGGTAAACCACGTCTCAATGTTTCTTACCCCTCAAACCCTATGAAGAAACAGTTCAAAATGAAACAAGAGATAGTGTCAGAAAATGAGACTCCCAGGTCAGAAGGCACTCAACCAGCTACTGCGGAAGAGCAAAGGACACGTACAAATAGCACCTTTGCTAATGACACAACTAGATCAAAACCAAAAAAGAAGTCTAATGGCTGACATGCACAGAGGTGAAAGTCCGATTCTGCAGTTGGAACATGGAATGTGAGAAGTATGAATCAAGGCAAACTAGAAACCATAAAACAAGAAACAGTGCAGTTAAACATCACAGTACTTGGTGTGAGTGAACTAAAATGGAATGGAATAGGTCAAATTGTTTTACTCTGGAAATGACCAAAACAGAAGAAATAGATTGGCTGTAACACTGATGCAAGAGGTAGCACAGGCAGTGAGGAGCTATAGTGGAAAGCCTGATCAAAAATAGCATCAATCAAAACTGATGAGTGCTTGCATAAAAATTTAAATTGCAAGAGGAATTTGATGCAAAACCAAAACCAGGCATGCTGATAAGTATAGGTAACTGGAACATAAAAGTAAGAAATGAAGCAGAATCAAATGTATGAGAATTTAGCCTGGGGTCAAAAATTCAGCAGAAGAATGACACACAAGATTTTGTGAAGGCAAAAACATGTTTATTTATATTATTCATATTTCAAGTGACTGATCAGCCCACTGTACACATGGACATCATTAGATGACCAGTATAGACTTCAAATAGAGTATGTAACTGGAAATAGAAGATAGAGAAACTGTTTTCTCTCTGCCAAAACAAAGCCAGAAGCAGATTATTGAAATAGCAACAAACTCTTCCTACCAAAAATCAAAGAAATATAGTACCAAAATACAATTTAAACAAAATGCAGGATGAATTTAGTATCTAAATAAAAGATTTTCATTACTGAACTCAGTTGACAGTGAACCAGAAGAACTGTGAACTAAAACCAGAGATATTAGTTAGGAAGAATGCAGAAAGACAATTCCTGTAGCAAAAAGGAAAAACAAAAGTCTAGAGGGATGACAGAAGAAATATTCATAGGAACAGGTGAAAAGCAAAAACAAAAGTTTACAGAAATAAGATCAGAATCCTAAATACAGCTTTTCAATGGCTATCATGTGGAGACAAAAACTATTATTACACCTAGAAGGAATAAAGCACCTGGAGTAAATAGGGTACCAATAACATTATTCCAAGCTGCACTGACTGAATCAGTCCAAATTCTAACAAGAATATGCGAACAAATATGGAAACCAAAGCAATGACCTACCATATACATTCCAATCCCCCAAAGACCAGATGCTGTGGAGTGCAGAAACTGTAGGATCATTGCATTAATTCCCCATGCAAGCAAAGTGATGCCCATGGTGTTGCAACAAACTATATGGAGTGAGAAATGCCTGATGCCCACTTAGGTATGAATGATTTCCTGAAAGTGAGAAGGCTTTCAAAAATCATAACCCTATTTGCTTTATTCTTTAGATGTTATGGGCATAACTTTTCATAGGAGACTCAATATGGTACTAACACAGTTAGATAGAATGCAGTCTCCCCCCACCCCCTTTTCAGGCTCAGCCACCATTACATGAAAGTATTTGCAAACTCCCCTGAAATCAACAAAATTTAGCACATAGTAACAATTCCCCACCTAACTGTGGACATGGCTATCTAGCTTTCTTGGTTTGTTTTTATGAATGGACAGTGACTAAGCTAATTGCTGCTGTCCCAGGCCTGCTGCAGTGGCTACAGATCTATATTGCAGCTTGGACATGGAACTGATCTTCAGGGAAGAAAAGAGCATCCTTTCATCCAGTCTGTCCGTATACCCCACAATATTTATTAGCAGTGCCAAAGCTAACTTTTCCCACTCTTCTCCAGACACTGCAAGCACGGGACCTGATGGAGTCACAGTCACAGCCTTGGGTGGCACACAGCCATGCTCTCGGTGCTCTTGGTGCTGGCTGCTGGTGTGGCAATCTATCAAGCAGCCTTTCAAGCATGTGGAATCTAATTCAGACTGTGTCCATAGGTAGTTCATGCTTGCAGCATCACAGTAATGGTGTGTCAAATCCTGATACACTTCCTGGACTTGGACTGGATGGCCCATGATGACCCTTCCAAGGCTCTGTGTTTGTTCACTGATGGTTGTGGCCACTAGGGTTCTTTCTTGTCATGGAAAGTAGATGATCCCATTCATTCCCCAGGGCAAAGCTGCCAAGTTTATATCTACTCCATGCCAAAAATTAGCATGACAAGCAGAGGTTGATACAGCAGGGGTGGGAAGGGGAGGAGAGACAGCTGGCTTCAGTGCAAGGGTTTGGTTTGCAGGCCTGAGTCATCCAATTTGCCTTTCAGTTTTCCTTCAGTGTTCTCAGAAGCAAGTGCATTTTTCTGCTTACTCATCCATCAATTTCTTTTTATCTGAAGGCTTTAACAGAGTTAGCACTGTGTCCCAAAACATTATGACAAGAACAGTGTCATTTTTGAATGACAAGCGTTCTAGCCCCAGGATGTAAATGATCATAGTAATCTAGCTCTTCTTTTTATTCATATTGTGGAGTGGGTGCCATACAGCACTACTAGCTATTTTCTTGGCTAGAGCAGCTTTAGTGTCTTTGGTTTTCCTTGCATAACAACTGCAATCTATCACTTTGTTACTCATGTACTTATTAGGTATCATTGTTCAGGTCTGCACAAAGCTAAATTTGATGCTTGTTCTATGCCTGTTTAAAAATAGTTTATACCAAGTTTTCATTAGTTTTCAGGGCAAAGTGCATTCAAAAGCTAATCAAACTGTTCCTGCACCCTGAAGATATCTAGGCTTAATCACCAAGAAGGAGCACTCACCTACTGAATAAAAGGAAAAGTTTCAATCCATTATTACTGTAGTTCACTAGCAAAGTTTAGCATAAGCACAAGTAGTGAAAGTTGCCCTTATGCATCAGGGCCTTATTTTCATATCTTTACAATGTGATCTAAATTTACAGCCCAGCGTCTTTCCTTCCACCTGACCAACCCTAAATCTAGACTGCCCGAAACAATAGTCTAAATAAAAGGCAGATCATAAGGCCTTTGTGCCTTTCACCTTTGCACCCGGTGCTCATAATTCTAAAATTTCAAAGGCTTACACATATCCATCTTTTAGTTACTAGAAAAAGAGTCTTGAGTTGTCTCACAAGCAACTACTAAATAAGTGTCTATGGTCTAAATCCCAAAACGTTCCCCTTGGAGCCCAGTTATGTAAACCTGGTGTGCATGTGTGCACATGAGTGTGTGGAGTTAGTATAAGAAAATTTTTCTAGCTTAATTTTAATCATCATTCATTTTTTCAGGACTGAATTCCACTTTACAAACCCACCTGTCAAGATGGATCAAAAACATCATCCAGTAGTTTGTTCTACTGATGGTTCACTTTACTGTAATCAAAGGACACAGTATTCATTCATTTTATTTAGAAATATTTTATACCATCTGCCATATACAACATATCCTGGCAGTTTACAGTTCTACAATTATATTGTAAATATAAAGTAGGCTAACACAACCACTCTGCAATAAAAGCAATGAAACCAGAAGCCATGAAATTGAAAGAAAACAAAAACATAAGACAGGTGTTACAAATCAACTAATGCCAAATGTTAAGTATTGCAAGTACATTCCCCATGGAAAATTTTCAGCTTGAATTTGTGGGGGGCAAAAGGGGCCCTGAAATCCCTGACAAACATCAGGGATTGTGATGGCAGCCCTGCAAGCACAAGACTCTGCTGCCACCAACTGGTAGCCACCAATACCGACACCATCTGTGTCTGGAAGGAAATGGCAGCCATTGACTGGGTTCACTATGGCATTCTTCGCCACCGTGAACTGACATCATGGTGTCAAAGTGTGGCTTAGTGTGATGACTGAACCTGAAGTAGGAATCCTGCTTTGGGCAGTTTTATACAAACAAACTGTCCTGAAACCCATGGCTTAGTGGGGCAATGGGGTTATTGAGGGTGGCTTCTTTGCATAGCTTCGTATGGTATCTGAACCTGACAGGGGAATTTCTTTTTTCACTTCTTTATTTTTGGTGGGTTGTTTGAGTGGCTACAGAGTCACCCTGCAAGAATAGCACCCCACCCCGCCACTCCTCAAATTTTTCTTATGACTCTGCCATTTTACCTCACCCCTTTTCAGGCCTAGGGTAGATTTTTAATTAGGGTTTTTTGGGGGGTGGGGTGGGGTGGAGGGTAGGGATCATGATAAAGGGAAACTGGGAATGTAAATGCATTCACATGTTTTACAACTGCTCCTTGGAATTTTGAGTAAATTTCCCCTCTGTTTTATTGTTCCCCCTTGAAATTTTAGGGTTAGGGTAAAGCATGATAGCCAGTTAAAGAGGCCTAGGTGCTTATGCCAGAAACATCTGGGGAGGAACACCATATATTCTATGCTAATGTTTCTATGTTAATGGTAGGTGCCCCCAAGCCAAAATTGGGGAGTTGAAATGCATGTTTTTAAAGGTGAACATAGATAAATCAAGCATTAGGGAAACCTGGTAGAATGGAGACAACCAGTGGAATATGGTCATCTTTGGATATAATGCCATTGGGAAGACTGGGAAGGGTGTACTGGAAGAGGTGTTGCTTTGTATGTCAAAGAGGGCATATTGTCAAGCAGACTAGAAAACCTAAGAGGGGGAGTTTTTTCCATAGAAGCACTGTGGGTGACAATACTAGGCCCCAAAAATAATATACTGCTAAGAACATGTTATCATCTTCCAGACTAGAATGCACAGGATGATCTGAACAGAAGATGAAATCAGGAAGGCCTTGAAAGGGGAAGTGTTGTAATAATGGGTGACT
>NW_025336087.1:15132734-15154348 GCF_004798865.1 Varanus komodoensis | reverse complement strand
CATGCACTGGATACATATTCATTGGATACTTGATACATGAACCAAGAATGGAGACCACTTGATAGTGCCTTAAAATGGCTACAGCAACTCCCCTGTAAGGAAAGGTTACAACAGCTCGGATCATTTAACTTGGAAAAGGTGAGACTGGTGAAGCTGATTGGTTAAAACTTCAGAAGGAAGAGCGCATAGCCTTCATAGAGCGCATAGCCTATGGAATTCATTTCCACAAGATGTAATGTTGACCACCAAGTTAGATGGCTTTAAAGTTAGACAGAAAATCTGTGGCTACTGATCCTGCCACCACCAGTATTAGAGGCAGTAAACCTGTGCATATTAGTTGCTGGCATACCTGTGCCAGCATTGGGCTTGTGGATTTTCTGTGGGCAGCTGGTTGGCCACTGTGTGAAGAAAATGCTGGACTAGACCCTTTTCCTACGTGGCTCTTTTATATTCTTTCTTACAGCAGGGTAACATGAATGCACTCTGAATCTTGTTGGTAGGATGCAGTAGATCTGTAATATCCTTTGAAAGGCTATCAGGCTCACTCCTTTTCATCTTGTTTTTCCTCATAATCATCTTAAAAGTAGGGAGGGGAAGAACACCCATCAAACACATGTACGTATCTTCAAAAATCCACAGAATCTGTTCTGTGCCAGAGGGTACACAGAAGAGCAAAGGTACCAAACTTCTAGCAGTCTCAGAGCTGAATATCATTTTGAGAAGATTTCTAGAGCCACTTTCTAGCAGTGAATGGAACTGCAGGCCAAAGGGGACAGGGCCAAAAAAATACTAATATATTTTTAGCTTAAAGCTGTTCCTGCCAAGAACTAAGCTGTGCATTGCAACCTTCCAGGACAGATAAAAGCTGCAGAAAAGCCAGGAAGTCACCATATAGTAGGTGGATATGAGAAAGTGGCATGGCCACTCTGGGATCCCTCAAGGGACAGAGTGGGACCCTCAGGAGGGCTAGGTTTGACCCTGATGGCAAGACAGCTTAAAGAAAGCAGGTTCATGGCTCAGTTTTCAGTGGCAAAGGTCTCACTGAAATCTGATGCCATCTGGCATGTTTGTCTATTTTTTGTTGGTTGGTGTGTGTTGGGGGAAATCTCAAATTTTTATTCAACTCAATAGGAATCATTCATGTGAGCTTAGATGGCCATGAGGGTCAAGAAGTATTTTATGCTGACCACCCAAGAGTATGAAATTGCTGGAATTATTTCTTTTCTGAATGATATGTAGGGCACTCTTATTTTCTGAAGGGATTGCCCCTTCTGGTGTACTTCTTAGATTGGTGATCTGTCAAAATTAAGAAAACAAAACAAGACAATGACCTGAGTTCTGCATAAACATAACCAATGTACTGCCTCCATTGAATTCAGGCTAATCCATCAAATAACAGGTAACATTAATGGTATGAGACAGTCTGCTGTGTTTTGCTAGCTCATGTCATTTCTGCTGGCAAGGAGGCATTGCAGGCACAGTTGTTTGCATATCCCATCCATTCCTTAAAGTAATGGGATGTGACACAATCATCATATACACTGTACTAGAAGTGATGGATTGCCTATTGTTTTTAGATCTTGAAGCCCTTTGATAGAGTGGGCTTGATAGAACAAAATGTTGCAGCACATTGTAAAGGCAAAAGCCATGACCTATGATATGAATTAGCAGTTTGGTTTGTGTCTCTGAAAGTTAGCATATATTGCCATGTTATTTGCAAAGGTCTCACCTGCTGACTTTATTGTATTTCTCTCAAGGTGTAATTTGTGTAGAAAATTTCAGTACGAAAAGTCAGAAATGCAGGAAGCTGCCTTATTCTATACCAAGCCATTAATTCATCTGGGCAGGAATAGGCATCAATGCCTCTCCAGGCCTTCAGGTAAGCGCCTGTCCTTGTGTCACCACAAGATGCCAGGCCTTGAAATGGGAGCTTTCCATTATTATGTAATAGGAAAAAATGGAATGCTAGCCATTTCTCTGAGAGTACTATTTTTTCAGCATGCAGAACATTTCACACACCACTTCTGCAGAAGAAATGATATGGCTAAATTTGGTAGATGATGCTCTTGGGTGTACTGCAAAATAACGTGAGGCTCATCTTTTATTCAGGTTATTACTTGAACACTATACAATCTAGTTTTGAATTGTATCCACAGCCATGGTCTTATTTAAGGCATTTATCTGCACATAGATCAAGTAAGCATGGCAAGTCTTTTCTAACATTGATAGATGCATTTCAGTTTCTTTTTCAAAGGCTTATTTCTCGTATCTTTAACCTTCCTGACATTATCAGATGGAACATCTCATCCTGGAACAAACTGAGTTAGCTTCCTTAACTTTCACCCTATGCCACTTTCAGCAATCTTGGCTCTTAACTACTGTCTAAATTTAGTGTATGTTCCTATATGTGAGGCATGCAAAATAGAAGGCAAAGAAAGATAGCAGCTGTTGCAAAGTACCGGAAGGTAAGCCTGACTGGAACATGGGAATGGGGGAGAAAAGGGGTTCTAAAACAATACAAGAGTAAAGATACAGGAATGGCTCTCAAGTTAATTTCACAAAAATATTTTCATCTAATTTGCAGAATGATTATTTCCTTTGAATGCAAACCAACACAAATACTTTTCAGAATGTGGGTTGGATCCTGCCCCCTGCAATCTCCTCTCATGTATTCTAATCACCTCCAGAGAGTCCTTCCATCCTTTCAAGTAAATTTAGAAGTGCATGGGCTGCAGCGAAGAGAAGAAGACAGTAGTTGTCTTCTGCCAGTGGCATCCTTTCCCGGAGAAAACAGGAATTCTGGATCTAGCCCATGGTGTACGTGTAGAATGCTGGGAGGGTGTCCACATGGTAGCAGTCTCCGTCCAGAACCTACTTTCATTCATTAACGTGCCTGAACTGAGACCCCCATACATTCATGGGGATTCTATTTGGATATTTTAATGAAGATATGTTAATCAGTGGAGCTTAAACCATAGAAAGAGGAATATGTTCCTCTATGCATATTCATTATATATGCATGTAATGTCTGGAAAGCCTATAGTGACAGCTTTGAGTAGCATCATGCAGGGAAGACCACTGAAAAGCAGAATAGTTTACTACTTTAGCAGTACATATCAGCTTCTTCCCTCTGAGATATGTTTTCTGTAGGGGTGAGGAACTTTGGATGAGGGATCTGCAGCCCATTTTCCACCTCCATATCCTGGCTTTTCTACATTGCAAGCCCGGGTTTCCCACAACCTAGCTTTCCTGCATGCCAAACCTGTTTTTCTCATCATGCTTTTCTGCAGCCAGAGCCTCGCTTTCCGACCTCTTGGCTTTTTGGCATTATGAACCTGTCTTCCCTGCATCCTAATATCCTAATTTTTCTACATCCCATGCTTGTTTTTCCTACATTCCAAACCTGGCTTTCCAGCATCCTGGCTTTTTCATCTGGAGCCTGGGTTTTTTCATTTAAGCCAAACACTCTTGTCCACCTTTCCCCTAAACTGTGCCCCCTAGCTTTGTCCAGCTGCAGCACCCATAATTTCCAGCTCTGCTACCATGCTCTGGTTCTACTGAACTGAGACGGCATAGACATTTACAAAATAATGTGCTCCATTTTTATGATGAAACTCAGGAAGATATATGGAGGCCATTGAGTTGACTAAATTATTGGCTTTTATTAAATTATAAACATCTTCTGACATGTAAAATCCTAGCAACAAATAAGAAGAACCTGACAGGTTGAGACTTGTTTGTTTGTTTGTTTGTTATAGCCAAACTAGGGTTTCAGGGAGAAGAAAAATAACAAAAAATATCACTACACTAAACTTAAGCCATCCATCAGCAAGAGCAGGTTTAGGGAGCTGGAGAAGAGCTGAAGTTTAAAACACCCAAAACAGTAATTTTTAAGTCATTGCTTGACAGAAGCAATGACTTTGCTCGAGAAGGCAAATTCAAAAGGTGCCACTGTACCCCTCAGGGCAAACTTCTGAAGTTTCATGAGTGATGTTGTTTCTGGAGAATCACTGTAAGGATTATAGATGCCGGCAAACCCTTGATCTAACTTCCTCCTGTATGGCCATAGCCATATCCATTGATGTAGGAAGGTGACCACCCAAACAAGATGGCAGGAAGTTGGCCATTTGCCAAACTGAGATCAGGACCCTGTGCCATGCCAGAGCTCAAGAGTAGGACAGAGGCAGCCCATCTGCAGCTGAGCGCCGGAGAACAATTTGTTTCCGTGCCAACTTGTTGCAACTGCCAGAACTTTGCAATGTAGCCAAAAGGCTCCACACCAGTGTTCTCACTTCTGAATGCTGTAGCTTTGCCAGTATCCTTGATGCACCAGTGCTAGGCAGAATGTGTTCTCTTTACTTTTACTGAGATACAGCCTGAAGCCCTAAAGCACAGGACAATGACATATCATAGTAGCACTAACCTCTGAAATACATAACAAAAAGACTGTATGCAGTCCAACTGTCATTGTGTTTTGTTGTTGTAGCTATGCAGCTCTGTTCAGCCACTACTAGCCTTGCAGTCTTTGGAAACCTCCTAATATGCCCTTTACACACAGCTTGGAAACACATTCATGGAATGCCTTGAAAGAGCTGACATACTGTGAATTGGACTCAGATATATTCATACTTGGACTAGACTGACTGAAATCAATGGGGCTGTTGCTCATGACTGTTAGTTATCTGTTGCACATGGGCTTTATTCACAAAGTAACAATGACTGAAGCAGATTTGAAAAGGACTCTGTGTGATCCTGTTTCTACTCCAGACTAGATGAAAATGGCTCAATGATGAGTCCAGCCATCGTCTGATGAGCTGAGTATTGTCTATGCTGAGAATGACTTTCCAGGGTTTCAGAGAGGACTCTTTCCTAGGCTTGCCTAGGGAGACCAGTGATTGAATCTTGGACTTTCTGCATGCAATGCGTGGACTCTAGCACTGAGTTACTCGTACAGCCATTCCCCAGTTCTGCATTGCTACTGAAGGTCACTTTTACTTGTAGTGACACATGCCAAAGAAGAAAGGAGAAAAGTGTTCACCTACAGCAGCTGAGACATACAAACTAACTAGAACAGCAACAGTTGCTAAGTTGTTATAACAGATTTTTAAAAGAACTCAATGCATATATTGCGCACCAAGTTTTATGGAATACCCATTCCAAAGAGGACTTTGTGTAGGAGTAATTAGCAGAAAGCACTAGTGACTAACCAAGGCACACCATTTTAATTTTGTACACAAATTTCAAAAGCTTCCCTTAGAGTTAATTTGTTGACACTGACCTTTCAAGCTGATGTAGACTGCCACAATAAAGGTACACTCTGAGCAAATTTAATTGCTTTTTCTAGAGCAACATTTCTCAACCTGGGCCTGATGCATGAACTTAACATAACCGATAGCAGCCAGCATAGAAGGTCACACGCTTGAAAGCTTTCACCTTTTGCTAGCCTCTCTTTAAGCAGATTTGTGCATCTGCCTCAATCCCAAGCTTCTGAAGCAGAGCTTTCTTGTTTATTCAATAAAAGGGAAAAAACAAATATTGTTCATCAGACTCCATTAGAGGTTTAATGGATTTGGAATTTGGAAACTAACTATAAGACTAGCACAAATTATTCTTAATTGCTACCAAGAAAAATGATTTTATCAGGTCCAGCATTCAAGGATGATCACCCCTAAGTCTTCTGTTGAGCGGTCCAGACCATGTTACTTGGTTTTATCTCTGCTATCTTTAGTTATGATGAAATATAAGAAGGCAACCACAGCACATGTCCTTCCTTCCCACTTAACCTTGAGTATATCCACAATCAGGTCTCTAATCCTTGCTTGGCCTCTTGTCCCACCCTCCTAAGGTCTCTTCCACCATGCTCCTTGCTATTCACTGAAACCTGAAATGGCAACGTGCTTCCTGTAAATAGCTATAGGCAAAGTGATCAGTCTCCTATAGCTAATACACTAAAGAATTGCTTAGAAAATTGCAGAGTGTGTGTACATTGCCCCAACTTGCATTCATTCCAGTTCATTCTCCTTAAGAATTGTTTAGAAAAATGCATCACTGCTTTCATTTGAAAAATAAGGCATTGCTTTGGGACAGAAAAATGTCTGGATTAAAACAATAGTAGCACAACAAATTAGTATCCAGAGGTGTCCCACAGATTATTCATTGAGTTATTCAGCCTGTCTATTCTTCTCCCACTTTTTAGATGACTGATTCCCAAAATGAGGGGGGAAAAGGCCTAGAAAAAACATTTTATGTTGGCTTAGGATCATCTGAATCAGGGAACAAATTAATTGAAGAACTTAAATTGCTTGAGTGGATAAGACTTTCATTTGCTGGCTTTTCCTCCTGTGAATTTTAAATAAATCCTGGAAATTATTTATAAATTTGCATCCATAGATATATATTAGTATGTGCAGATTTTACACAGATTTTTGTCCAAGGGGCTTGGGCATCAATGTACTCATGTGCACCCAACTACCAGGGCCCTTTCCATTTAGGAGGGAACATAGTCATAGTTATGCCAAACCCATTTGTTACAGGTGGGGCACATGCTAATTAAATGAACACCAGCCTCTGTCACGCATAAATGCAATTATAGGAGACAACGGAGAAAAAAATCAGAGATACTGAAAAAATGGGGAAAATAGACAACTCCTCTTAACCTCTCACCAAAAAAAAAATCACAGAGAAGAAGAAAGGGTCCACAAGTTTAGCACACTGACAGATATACCATATGACATATGACTGACATATATATCTCTTCTCCCCACACAACAGACTCCATTCCTTGATTTACAATTCCTGATAGGTTAGAGAGCGAAGCAGCAGCAACATTGCCAACCCCGATTAAAGAGAAGAAATACTGTGAGGATGTGCATTTCAAAGTCACTTGAATCATAGTGCCATCATGACTACAGGAAGAATGGAGTTTGCTTCTCTTGCCCTGATACTAAACATATTGACTTAGGAATAAAAAGTACCGTTTTATATCTAAAATATATATCCTTTAATCAAAAGGGCATACAGTTTAAGTAAAAAGTAAAACTGTAAAGTGAGCATCTGTGACAATGTATGTGCCCAGCCAACAGCTTCCTGACCCTCTCTCTATCTATATGATAGAAAGGATGCTGTGGCAAGCAGCACCAATCCCAGTAGGCTCTGGCTGGGCCTACCTGGCACTGTCCCGCCACCTGCTATTCATTTGGAGGTCTCATGGATACAGATGCCTGGACTTTGGCCCTGATGTCCAGTCCTAACTGCACCACCGATCAAAGTTGCATCTGAAAAGCTTTGGAAATAATGCTGTCTTTGCCTGGTACGAAAGTAAAAGCAATGAGGTGTATGCCAGGGAAATCCCTTGAGGAGCATTCCATAAGTGAAATTCTACCACCAAGAAAGTCTGCTTTCTCTGCTAGCCAGCACCTCAGATGGTGAGGATACTCAGAGGAGATGCCAAAGCCTTTAATGCATGGGCAGGTACAGGTTGAGGTAGCCAGTCATTCATGTTTAATTTGTCCTGTTAATTTTGGCTGCAGAGTTTGGACTTCTTTTTCTGGAAGAAGATTTAGGGGTTAGAAGATCTAGGAGTTAGATTTTTGAAGCTTTGTAAGCACAGCTGTGCAGGCATGAACTGGAAGTGTTTTCCTCTGATTTATACTTGTATCAATACTTCCCAGGGGAAGACACAGTTTGCAGCCTGTTTTGAAGACAAAATATATCTAGAGTATAGCACAAGTATCTTTTGCAAATGAAGCCAAGGTCCCTGAGGGATGACATCATACTATTTCAGTTTGACTGTCTTAATTGACACAAATGAGTAATTCATACTGGTTTTGCCTGAGAAACATGATGTGTGAGCATGGTTATAAGAAGAGAACTGAATTGTCCTTGACAGCTGTTGCCTTTGCAATAATGTCCATGAGAAACTGGGTGAGGAAGAGAAGGAATGTGCCCATTTCCTCTTCCATGCATATACTGCACACATGTGGGGAAGGGAGCAGGACTATACCCGCTATCTATGCTTTCCATAATGTAATAAACCTGTGACTATGCATGAATCCTTATACTTAAATGCTGAAAATGCAGCCACTGGGGTTTGTAGCCAGTGGGCAGGTGCATCAGGGGAGGTAGCTATTCGGCAGGGTCTGTTTCCTCACCAGGATTCAGTGTTTGCATAGAAGGGGACTTCTGTACAGGGTTAGGTAGACAGAAAGCAAGGTTTGTCTGTTTATGGGATGAACATCCTGAGAAGAAGCATCTTGGGTGCAGCTGCTCGGGAGAATTTGATGCAGGATTTACAAGAGTGTTGCTTGCTTCTGCAGTCTGTTTGCTTCCAGTAAGTGCTATTTGCATATCTATAATCATGCAGACATTGCAAAAGACACCATCAATGTTCAATGCTTCCTCTTTTCCTCTAAGAACTTTAACTCTGGTGCACTTCCTTTGGACTTCCCACTGAGTGAGAAGTATGTTGCACATAATAATTGTATACACTGGAAAATTCTATATTTTCTATATTTTCTCATACAAGAATATATCAAATCTCCAAGAACACATCCTCACCAGGAACACATCAAATCCCTCAGAAAGGTCAGTGTGGCTAAGTGCAGCAGTTTGAACAATAGGAAAGTCAATTTTAGCATCCCACTTCAGTCCACAGGTCACCAATGTCAGGTGACAGGTCCCATGCTCTGCTTTAGGCATCTGTAGTAGGTCTTGTAATCTGAGCCTCCCATATCATGTTATCTAGGACTGCAACATTTAGCTGTGTGGAAAGCAACATTTTCCTCATGCTGACAAAGCACCATTAACCCCCTGCCCACCCCAACCTCCCAAACAGCTGGGAGGGCTTGTAGGACAGATTATATCCTTTCCAGTTATCCTGAGCCCCGGTATCTCCCGCTCACAGTTTAAGAAGCACAAAACTCTTCTTATTTCTTTCACCAGGAGGTTCAAGGCTGATTTAGAGTTATCACTCTAAACTGTCCTGGAAAATATTGGCAATAACAACTGTCCCGGAAAATATTGGCAACATTTTCCAGGACAGTTGTTCTCTCAGATTGCATGCTCTCGTGGTGTCAGATTAAGCATGGTGAATTTCTAAACTGCATGTCAGATATTAAACTACTGAAGTTAGGGATACTTAAGGGAACCTTGCTTGAAAAAAATGGTTGGGTTAGGGAAATCAGAAATTCTTCTTTCAATATCTCCTTTTCCCCTTTTCTTCATTTCAAGCAGCGCAAGGCACAAACCTGGTTGGTTGGTTTTGTTACATTGAGAATGAATCTGAAGACATTCAGAAAAGCATCCATTTAGAAATAGATGTAGATTGAACACTGTCATGGTAAGAATAGAACTGTATCATGTGAGTCATGTGACCCTTGACTTTTTCAAGACATCTTAAGCTGTAGCTAAATGTTATGCATCCAGCAACATACCACAAAGACACAGTTCAAAGGACAAAAAGACAAATTTAAGTTAAAAAACCCCCAACAATATATTAAGAGACCTGCATGTTCAGTAGTGGTAGCTGAAATAAATTTTAAAAATTGTAAAGTATCTACCCAAGGACTTAATCTGTTCTCTTGTAAAGTAATAATAACTGTTTGTGTAGGGTTTTGTTTAAAAGCCATTCTGTCGATGTTAATCGAATCCTGAACTATTATATACTAATAGACAGTTTAACAAATTTACAAAACTAACGCAATTATTTGTGTTATGTTTTAAGTAATATCAGGCACCAGGCTGGGATAAAAGGGGCTTACTCCCAAGTAAACATACTTAGGATTGTGACCTTAGGATCACTCTGTGGAATTTCATGGTATGGAAGTGATTTGAACTATGGAACATTAAATAATGTTTCTATATGCCTATGTAAGGGGTGAAGCAGGTTTTGAGGTAGTTACTGTACTCTTTGTAAGCATGTGGTGTTTTCCAATTACACCAAAATAAAAAATGCTCATTTAGAAAAATTAGGCACCCATCAATGTTCTTCATGAAGATCTAAGGCTAGTTTGAAGAGATGCTAAGAAGCACAAGCATAATAAATTCTGGATACTGTACAAATCTCAGGATAAATTATTTTCCAGCAATAAAACAAACATCCTCAATATGCTTCTCCTGTTAATGTAAGACATTTATGGATGGTGTTGACCTTTCTAAACTGCAGGTTGTCTGTAGAAATGTTATTGGTATTTGCATGAGACAGGTTTTATTTCCATATGTTTAACACATTGGTTTCAGTATCACTCTCTGGAGCAGAAGCAGCGTCCTGACACAGGTCACTGACACAGCTTTCTGAGCACTTATGCAAATCAGTAAACTGTATATCCCAAAAGGCTGCATTCTATAATACTTTGAGTAGGCGTTTAATATCCCCCCCCCCATTTTAAATGTCTGTGCCAATGGTAAATCAACCGATAGAAGACCAACTGACCTTGAAACTGAAGCCAGACACGTCCTGCCTACGAGCCTTCCAGCCAAGGAGTGTAAAGTGAACAAGTAGCTTATGCTGTGACAAAATTACAGGTCACATGAGGAGCAAAATAAGAGTGGGTGGGGGGAGAAATATCTGTACCACTGACCAATCACATTTGCATCAGGTCTGCCCTTAAAGGCACAAAGGGTATGACCTGGTGAGGCACCGTGGTAGCACTCCTCTGAAGTACTGGCCTCAGGCACATTTTCTTTCATGCCTGAAGTGAGCAATCAAAAATGACACCCCTGTTCCTCAAGCAATTTGGACTGCAACGCACACACACCATATATATATATGAGAGAGAGAGTTACTTGCTTGTACCCCACAACTGTTTCAGAAGTTCCAGCTCTTCCATGAATTTATTCTCTTTAGGGGGAGAACCCTGAGGACTTGAGGCATTTCAGAGATATAAAGTTGATTCATGCTTATATTCTGGCTGAGCTTATGATACAGGTCCAAGTTTTAACTTTCCAGCACTACTAGAATATAGGATACTCTGAAAAAAGCAAATCAACGCTCTACCTCCTTGTCCAGTCCAGTTCCAACACGGACTGATTGCTAGTACAGATTTCACTGACTTCTGTTATTCTCACAAATCTCTGCATTGGCCCATTTCTAACCAGTTTGACTCAACCTATCCATCTAGATGTTTTACAAATTTACAGAGGTGGTGGACTCACGTGCACACACAAGTGTGTTACAGCAGCAGTCTCTAGTGCAGTGCTCACTGGCACCCTGGAACCCACAGGCAGGGCCAGTGACACCCATCAAGGGTTCCCCAGTAGGGCATTCACAGACACCCAGATAATTTTTTATTTATTTCTATTTCTAATATACGCACCCAAATTTGTTAATATCCACAGTAATGAATAAATATGGAATGCAAACAGTTTTCTAGCAATTTTATAAAGGTTCAGTAAAAATGTACCAAATACCCTTTTGCTTATATGCCACTGTTCAAATACTGCAAGTGTTATAAGGTCCTCAATCCATTGCATTATAGGAGGCGAACATTTATCCCTCAAGTTTTGCAATCTCAACTGTCAAAATTATGCACAGATACCACTTACACTGACCATTTGTCAATTTCCATGTGGTAGATAAATAATTTTAAAGAATGTAACAATTTTAAAGAAAGATCAAAATTAAAGATAGCACTAATTCAAAATGTATTGTAACCAGCAGACAGTTTTCTTTGCTCATGAATTTCTTTTGCCAAATTAGCTCTTTGTGCTGCATAAAAGCAAATGATAAAATTGTTATTTGTGAAGGATAGTAAGAATTTTCATAGTTGTAGTTGGTATTTGTGAAGGATAGTAGGATAGTGAAGGAGAGTAAGAATTTTCGTAGTTGTAGTTGTAAGTTGTAAGGATAGTTTTAAGCCAGTCCAAACAGCTTTTGAGAGAAAAGGCATTCACATGTAGAGTTGATAGAGAAGTCCACACACGGCAGTATTAAGGGGCCAATCCTGTAGTGTCTGGATATTTTAGGTCTGATTCACATAAGCTTTGGACCTGGCTGGGGGACAAAGACTAGCGGGAGAAGCTGGCTCAAGTACAAACCTTCAGTTACTTTCTGGACCACTTAGCAGCTTTTAATGTAATTGATCACTACACATTTGGAGTTGAATGCCTGTGGCACTGTGGCATATTTAAATTTATTAATTATACTGACATTCCACCTTTTTCTCATTTCAAGGAACTCAAGGTAGCTTACATATTCTCCCAATCTTATCCTCACAACAACCACCCTGCAAAGCAGCTTGGGCTGAGATTCTGTGACGGGCTCAAAGTCACCCAGTGAGCTCCATGCCTGATTGGGGACTAAGTCCCAGTCCTTCACGCTTGACTGCTGTACCACACTATGAGTGGTTTTCACTACATTTTTTACATCCACACATTTAATGTTTTTCTCCAGTGTGCTCAGCCTTGATTATTGTTCACTTCATTTTACATAATATTCTAAGGGTACAATTCACTGCCCTCCAATTCTGAACTTGGAGGCTTGTAGGCATCCAGTGCATGGAGTGAGATGCAGCAGTGGCCCTCCCCACTGCTGCCATACTTGACACTGTGTATTTTTCCCACATGGCCACTTTTGGCTGTCTAGATTTAGCATGGAGGAGGGAAGGAGCTTGGGAGGCAGCAGGAATTGTCTTAAGCCAGTGGCTCCAGCCTCTGTCCCTGACCCATCCCCTGGCATGCCCCTTTTCCTCAATGGGAAGAACTTTGCAGCCATGAACCCAAGCCATTTGCAGCTTTCAGCAGGTATTTTTTGCTTTTATTCCCCCTCCTCCTGCCCACCTGTGGAGATCAAGAGAAATAGTGTGACTATCAGCTTTCCTGATCTTTATTTCAGCAAGTACTTGTTGCCCATTTAAATTGCCACGATAGCATCGTACAGGAAGCGCCAGCATGTTTTATTTTTAATTGTGTGTCATTTTAGGATAGTGCAGGGTAGACACATGCTAGTCAATAGATGTTCGTGTTTTGTGTCTGTGCCATAGTAGAAATTTGTTTCCTATCATGATTTTCCATCATTGGATTAGGATTACAGTGAGTTCAAAGATTTTGAAATGATGAGATGAAACAATGACAGCAAGGACTGCACAGTAACAGGATTAACATATTTTAATTAAAGTTGTGAAATAAATAAGAGAACAACAGATAAATGCACCTTCTGCTGCACTTAGACACCAGCATGGGCAAAGGGCCCTCCAAAAGTACAAAGCTGGTAGTGTAAAATGTAATATAGGAAAATGAAGTGAAATAATAATCAACCATTGTATACCACAAATAACACCCAGGAAAGGATTCTTGAGCAGTATAGGTTTTTGTGGAGGAGGATAGCTGACTGTGGAACAGAAAGGAACAAAAAAGGAATAGAAAGGAGTAAAAAGGATATTTCATTAACATTAGTTTACCTTTCTTTATAGTGTGGTTGTTGCTATTTTTAATTGGATAGTATATAGTAAATTAACTGGTTGGTCCAAATAATCCATGCTTCTGTTTATCATGCATGAGGATGCAGTCAGCTTTATTTCTTGGACACTCATGTAAAGAACAGGCAGTTTTAGCAAAAATAATAAATAAGCACCTATAAATAACATCATTCATGTTAATATCTACCACATTCATTAAGCAGAAGTACTTAAGCATGCTTTAGTTTCTATTTTTTCAATGTACTGAGAATTTCCCAAAACTTCTTTGATTTTTCATGCATTTATTTATAGAAATAGGCCCTTTAGTAGGTAGAAAGGATGAAACTTACTACTTTCACAGCTAATTTACAAATGCTAGTATGTACAGTTAGACAAAAATGGAATGCATTGTTCAGCACTTGTCAGGGCTGGCAATATATATTTAAAGTGCAAAAAGACAAACAAATAGAAGCTAGGCAGATTTATTTTCCCTTGTCGGGATTTAGCAGCATAGGGCACAAACCTATGGCCTCCCAACATCATCTGAGGAAGCCATAGGATTATTCAGAGTCCTGCTTGAAGGTCCTGCACCCTTGGTGCTGGGCTTCTGAAGGACAAGCTCCCACCCCACACTCCTCATAGCCAACACAGAAAGAACAAGTCAGTTGCCCCTTCGAAGTTGCAATTCAGCCTCAGAGAGGAGGGAAGGGAGCATGTTAAGAAGCAGAGAGGGGAGGAGGCTGATGCTGATGCCTTATACTCTATCTCCTTCCCTCCCCCTCTACACAATTCTATCTAGACAGCTGGAAAAGTCTATCCAGAGGAAATGCAGGGTGCAAGACACAGGATTGCCTATGTGCAGTGAGAGTAGAGGGTGCTGAATTGCACCCTTGGTGACTGTAAGAAGGATCAGTTCAGTTAAACCTGGGTAGCAATCTTAAAAAAAGAAAAGAAAGCAAGCTTCCTTCCTGAGAGGACTTAAGGGAGGTAAATCTTGCTATTTAGCCCTATTTTGTCAACAGGCTGATAGTCTTTGGAAAAGTAAGGACACTTTTCCAGCCTGGTTGTTCAACAGCGTTAACATCTGCATTGTGTTCTAACAAACTGTTTGTGTTCCCTTTCAGAACTTCAGGAAAAGACTACTTTTCTTTAGGAAACCATTGGAATTGCCACACACACTCTCTCTCTCTCTCTCTTTCACCTAGGGCAGAAACCTAGGTCCCGCCTCCATGGTGCAGACTTGGAGGCTTACATGCATCCTATGCCTGGAAGAGGGGTGGTGGCAGCAATTTCTGCTGCAGCAATGCCTCACATCAGGTATTTTATCTAGGCAGCTGATTTCAGACATCTAGAAGTCCTGTTGTGACCTTGAGGTGGGGGTAGCTGGTGCATTTTTTTTCTGCACCAGCTACAGGGGACATTCGGCAAACCGTATGCCCTTATGTTCAAGCCTTTGAAGTTCCTGCCCTGAGATTGCAGGATTTCAGAGCTGGGACTCTGAATAATCCTATAGCTTCCCAAACCATGTCAGGAGGCTATAGGACTGTACCTTTAATCTGGAATCACACAGGAAAAAAAGTGAAAATATGTCAGCTAAGCACACAGAATTTTTGTTTCTATCCTGCTGATTTCAGTGACAAATATTTAAGTACATTCTTCTCATCAAATTTAAAGGTAAAGCTGCTTATCTTCACTGAGGATTGTGTCCCATATTTTTGTCACTTAGAAAGCCAGTATGTGAGTGGGAGTAGGTGTGAGGAAGAATTCTGCTGCCATTGCAGATTTTGTTAAAAATAAAAAGGCTAATAATATGTTTGCACTTCTCCAGCAAGTTGACAAATTATTTTATCCTCATTTTCAATAAATATTTCTAGTCTTCTTTACATCCATAATTTAAGTACAAATTAAATAGCAATTCCTACAAAATCATGTGTGCATGGAATTCCATGTAAGCAGGGATTTTCAAAGTCTTCCGTGATGACAAAATGCACCTCTTTCAAATATTTAAAATAAAAATTAGGGAGTTTCAGTGCATATCCATGTAAGGACAACTGCATGCCTAAAGATTACAGGATTAGAGACCTCAGGCTGATTCAGGTAATTCAGTTAAAGTTAAATCCAGTTATGTGAACTGGTCACAGACATGATATAGGTATGCAAAATAATTCATGCTGTGGAGAAAATGGGAAGGGATACGTTTTCTCCTTTCTCATAATACTAGAACCAGGAATTGCCTCATGAAGCTAACTGGTGAGATTCAGGACTGGTAAAAGGAAGTATTTCTTCTTTCCGCATATAGTTAACATCGATCACTATTAGTTCTGATGGCTGGATGCTGCCTCCATTATCAGAGGCAGTATGTTTATGTGACCAATTGCCCAGGAATTGGGCAGGAGGCTGCTGTTGTATTCACATTCTCTTTGTGGGTTTCCCAAGGACAGCTGTGTGAACAGAATGCTGGACTAGATGGACCTTGGTCTGATGCCACCAGGCTGCCCTTCTGTTCTTAGGTTAGTGTACTGTTAAATAAGGCTCAATGGTGCTTGAACACACATCACAGTACAAGGTGCAGTGGTCTTGATAGGTATTAGCTGTGCATGAGCATGATTTGTCTGACAGATTGACAACTTTAAATGTTCAGAACCAGTTCAAAAGAGCCTGAGAATCTAACAAGAATTTGAACTCACAGATGACAAATTCATACAATTACTCTGACTTATTCTGTATGGGCAGTCACAGGGTTGTGATGCTCACACTGCCTTCAGTGGAGGGGGACGCTCAGTGTGCACACTGGCATATTTGAATGGAACTGTCTTCCAAAGTTAATAGAGGATCAACTAATATGCTGTACACGGTACATATGCCACTTTCTATTGAGGCATATATTTTAACAAATATTATAGAGATAGCTCAAGTTTTGCCAAAGCAAAGTGTAAAATATCAAAATGATAAGTGCCCTATGTAGAAATGTTATTCATCTTTTGCCACAATAATCAAGTATCATACTTAGGGCACAATCCTATAAAGTTTGGACAAAAAAAAAGTTCACAACTTGCAGCATACTCCAATTAGCTATGTTGGCTGGGAAAAGCTGGAAGCTGAAGGCCTTTTTTCATTCTAAATATGCATCGGATTGCATCTTTTAAGTCCCACCTAAGATTGTCTGTCTGACAACCATGCAAGGCAGATTATTTATCTGCATGCTTGGTCACTTCACCATACTTATAGAAAAGGAAAAGCATATTTACAATATTAAGGTAGTCTTAAATACATCATATCTATGTCACCAGCTTTCTGACAATTTTAGAAAAAGGAGATATATAATTTATAATCAATTAAAATGAATGGTTTTAGATGACAAATGCAGTTCACTCCATGTTGTTAAATATTCTACTGTTGTCACTACTACAGATTAAAATATTTTTCTTAAAAGCCTATTGTTTATAATGGACACAATGCAATGCAAATAGGATCAAAATACATAGATGCTTGCATGCTCATTGTGTTGTATCCATGCAAGGACAGACAAAGCTTCCCTCTTTTCATTGGCATTTCCTCATGTATTGCAGTCTAGTGGACTATGGTAGTTAAACTTCCTTTTGCCCCTTATTGCCAGTTTCAGTAGGCTTATTACAGCCATCTCTTCATTAGCTCTCAGTCTATTTCCCATTAAATGTTATCTCTGCAAAGCAATAACTATTGAACCTGTGTCTCTGGTATTTTGCCTTTCACCTCCAACAGCTGGTTTTCCATTTCTGAAAAGGAAGGGCTGCGTGTCCCTTAATTGGAAAGGGAACTTGAATTCTCTGCATTCCCCCCCTTGCATTCAGTAGGGGCATGCCATGCATAATTTTTCCATTACACTAAAGATGTCTGGAGATTGAAGGGCAAGACTGACTTCTCAGGCAGGCAATCGGGGCTCAATTTTTAGGGATAGTTCATACAATGTATCTTCATCTATGATGAGGCTCTTGTCAAGTAAGTACTGAGTGACCTGGAAGAACAACAATAGACAATAATTGTTATATCACATTGGTTAGAATGTATACAGCCTTGATAGGAATTTCCATCTCTTTCTAGAAGAAACATTTCAACTGCTTTTCTCATACGTAAACTCACTGATGGATGGTGTTTGTGTCAGAAAGATGTAAGTGTGCTTCATCGGTGCAAATATGTGAAAATAAGTTGTCAGATGAGCCCTAGCCGTACTTGAAGATCCTGGAATTTGTGCTTTACCACTGAGATGCTGCCTGACCCCTCAACAGCAGTCAAAGAAACATTCCTTGTTTGCTTTTCAGGGAAAACAAATGATCTGGCTGGTATGCTGAGTTTAACTGTGATTCACAAACTTCTTTCTAATTATTGAAAAGTGAACGTGGCATTTACTATCACACCACAGAAATCTGATATTGGTGCAAAGGAAGAGATGAAAGTATTGTACCTTTTGTTGATGTTCTATGCGATAGGAAGTTTGTTGGAACTGACGTATCTCCCTGATAATGTGGGATATCTGTTGAAGAATAAATATGAATAAAGTTATCTTGTTTTATTTTATTCATAACAGCTTAGATCCCAATTTTCCTTCTGTGAATGGAACTGAGTTTACTTATTTGTTTATTACATTTCTGTACCACCCAGGAGTTTAAGCCTTTGCCTTTCTTGCCATCTTTTTGTTCTTTTGGAGCCTTCAAAAATTTGTTCCTGGGGGCTGAGGGACCCTGGGAATGGTACTGGATAAATTGGGAAGATGCCAACAGAGGGTAATGGCATTTTTGGAAATCACACTTATGTGAATTGGGGAGCAATTTAGGATTTAAGCCACATACTGCACCAGAAAAAAAATGAGGAATGCATTTATCTGACAACAAATACTTTTTTTGAAGGCCTAATCTGTCTGATTATCAATTTATACCCTTATTTAGGTCATGTTGCCATTTTCCCCTTTATACTGCTCCATGTGCTATTTTACTAGATCTCACAAAACACAACAGGAAAAAATGTAGTACATATTTCCCCAAACTAGATTCTTCTCAAATTCAGTCAGAGTCACTTCCAGGTAAGTGTGTCCAGGATTGCAGCCATTCTTGCTTCCTGGAAAATAAACATGTTCTTTCACAAGTGGCTAATGCTCTTTAAACAAATATGGTATTTGGGCAGGTCCATTAGCTACATACCATTATTTATAAAATAGCTGAGTTAACTGCTCATCTTCAGCTTTCTTTAGTACAAACAGAAAGTGTGCATATATATTAAGTGGAACACTGATATTCCAAAATCTGCCAGCAGGTGGTGATAGAACATTGACCCTGGATGCAGATACAAACAATTCATTCTAATTCTGCCAATAATAAACCTCCAAATGCTACAATACAAAGCTAATATGAAACCTGGGGGAAAACCCTGCAGAAAATAATTACCATGCGCATTTTGGAAAAGTTGACGAGGCCTTCTTCAGTAAAGTTTGGTGTTCCTTCTTCGATAAATGCCAGGTCTGTCAAGTACATCCCAAGATATGGCACAGAAGGAGGATTACAACTGCACAACAAGAAATGTCAGTTTTGACTATTTTGTGGATTAGGTAGGCTATTTTATTTTTTGCACTCCAGACTCCTGATAGTATGCAGCCTATTTAGCCTAATTAGTACTCTATGCATTTTTACTGGGAAGTAAGTACCACTGTATCAAATGAATTACTCTGTGATCTACTTGCATTGGTTACACAAAACAGTGCCTGAATGCTGATCTGTAATTACTTCCATGAGTTACACATTTGACATGCCATCTTAAATAACTTACTTTTTTATTTAATTAATTTATATCCCACCTTTCTTCCTAAAATGGCTTTCAGGGCTGTTAACAATGATAAAATTTAAATTAAAAATGAAATCTTAATTAAAGCAGATCCTTAAAAACAGATCCATAAAATTTAATTCAAAGCACAACTGCAAAAGGATACAAACAATCAAAACACCCTTTAGCAAAAGAGCAAAGGGCATGCCTGAATAAAAACATTATTGCCAACCACTAAACAGGAAATGGGCCTCACTCTCAGCAAAGAGTTCCAGAGCCTGGATCTGGCCACCAAGAAGGTCCTCTCTCATGCTCCCACCAGAAGCATCTCTGATAAATAATTTCAGAGAAGCAGTGAAGGCCTATGTGACTATACAAGAGAAGAAAATGCTCCTTTTATGTCTATCCAGAAAATGTAGCATAGACATTGGATCTGGTTATAACAGACCGTATTCTTTGTATTAGCAAGCATGATCTTCCATAGTGGCCCTCTGCTTGTGAAATTCCATCACAACCTTCTTAAGCTTTGAAAGTACCCTCATAGTGAACCCTTTTACTCTGGCCTATGTTTGAACTAGATTTTTTGGGTGTGGTGCTAGCTGGTTATAACTGTAAAATTTTAATATTATATTAATATTGTTTAGTTAAGCATCTTGGGTTTGCTCCCTTATGTTTTAAGGTTTAAATTTTGTACACTGCCTCAGGGTTTCCCATAAAATAAGAAATATTTTAAACAATGTAGTAATGACATTTAAGTATTTATTTAAAACCACCGAACTCAAAATGGTGTGGTGCATGTTCATTGTAACACCATATGATCACACAGCAAGTCAGCTGTGGACCCTCATCTTCATGGCAATATCCAGCTGTTTAATTCTGTTAGGATGCTGAGATAGTGGAAGCCAGGTTCCAAACTGTGCACAAGAGTACAATCCAGCTAAGTTACATTTGTGCAAGGAGTTATGTACAAGCAGATGTGCACTGTGCAACCTGTTTCCACAAGTTCTGTGCAACTTGTTGACCAACAGGTTGAGCAATCCAATGCCTCCTCTTATGCAAGTGGTTGCTTATACTACATGTTGCAAAAGCATAAGGCTTGTGCAGAGTTCCAGCAGCATTATTTGACTGTGTGGAATGATGCAGTTGGCTACAGTCCTGTGTATCTACGAAGCACATCAGCACTTACACAACTAGCCTACCATTGTTTTCCAATCCACTCATTTTAGTGCAAACTCCCATTAAAAGAACTGTCCCCAAACCTTCCACCATAGAATGATGATTCTGTAGATGCAACTCAGAACTCTTCTTGAGTATACAAATTTCACAGATAATTTGCAGTTTTTTTAAAGATGAAGACAGTCATACATTTACTGGAAAAGTTCATCAGTTTCAGCAGGAAGCATTATAAACAGAGTTATAGTTTAATATGTCTTGGAATTTCTACAGACACTTTAAAAATCTATGTGGGATAATGACTGTGGTGTACATTAAACAAAACATTGTGCCTAAGTTCCATGAATATGACAGTATTACAATGTTATTCCACTACAGAAGTTAATTGAAGATTTATCTTCAAAACTAACCAATATTCATAGCAAAAAGTATTAATTTGAGACATACTTTTTGAGCGTTTCTCTGAGATTTTTAAATCTTCCCTCAGATGATACAGTCTTCTGAAGTTTATCCATAAGAGCTTTAGTCTACAAAGAGCATACATTGCAGTCAATCCTTCTGATGAAATGGATTATAGTACAAATCAGACCCAGAAAATGCTTCTTAAATACCAGTTGGCTTCAAATAAATGTGTTATGCTACATGCAACAGTAAAACTAGAAAACTTTTGTTATACAAGGGCAAGATGTTAACCAAGGTCAAAGCATTTACCCATGCGAGACTTCTATCCAATTGCTAATTTGTTTAAATGTGTGCAGAAGATGCAAAACATCAGACAATCATATGATTGCTATCTTTGGTCTGTCCAGATGTGCCATTGTGTGCTAATACTCCATGCCAGTCCAAGACCATTTAAATGAAACCGAGGCTTCATGGATGAACACAGTATTTGTGGCTAGAATAATATTAAAGGTGGACCTGTTAGATTAAAGTGATGTTTCATCGTTCATGTTTAACCAACAGAAAAATCATAAATCATAAGCATCATGTCCCAGAAGTTCAAGATTTCAAGATTCCTATGCAATGTTAGGCTAAAGCTAGGCAAGTGGGAATATAACCTCTCTGCCTCTCCACCTTTCAACTTTGACAGCTCCTGGGAAGGGGAGGAAGTGGAGGGGGGAGGAAGGGCAGGAAGTGGAGGGGGGAGGAGGTGCAGGGTATCTCATATCATGGTTTTCCCAGTTACAATGTATGGCTGTGAAAGTTGGACCATAAGGAAGGCTGAGCACCAAAGAACTGAGGCCTTTGAATTGTGGTGCT
>NW_025336087.1:15110033-15132634 GCF_004798865.1 Varanus komodoensis | reverse complement strand
TTGGTTTTCCCAGTTACAATGTATGGCTGTGAAAGTTGGACCATAAGGAAGGCTGAGCACCAAAGAACTGAGGCCTTTGAATTGTGGTGCTGGAGAAGAGTCCTGTGAGTCCCTTGGACTGCAAAGAGATCAAACCAGTCAATCTTAAAGGAAATCAATCCTGACTGCTCTTTAGAAGGCCAGATACTGAAGATGAAACTGAAATACTTTGGCCACCTAATGAGAAGGAAGGACTCACTGGAGAAGACCCTAATGCTGGGAACAATTGATGGCAAAAGAAGAAGGGGATGGCAGAGAATGAGGTGGCTAGATGAAGTCACTGGAGTAGTGAGTGTGAGCTTGGGTGGACTCTGAGGGACGGTGGAGGACAGGAGAGCCTGTAGAAATATTGTCCATGAAGTCATGATTGATCGGGCACTACTTTGTGACTAAACAGCAATCAAATCGAAAAGCAAGGTTGCATATTTTTCGCTGTTCACAGGACAATGTGTCAAAATGTATTAAATTGTTTGCAACGGTAGGTTGAAGTATTACTGATAATAGCTGCATTTCACTTGCCAAATCACGAGCACATGCAATGTCTGATGGTGTCAATTCGACTGTCTGCGCTTGGAAGCTAACACACTGGAAACTGCACCTTGCCATAAACTGAAGCCATGCATGTGTACAAATAGCGAGAGCATACATACGTTTATTTTATGTGACATTGTGACATGACATCGTCGTCCACAAAGTTCATGCTCATGAACTGTACAATCAAGTTACAAAAAAAATTGCAAACCAATCTCATAACATTTTAAGTAAGTTTACAATTTTGTGTTGGGCCACATTCATAGCCATCCTGGGCTGCATGTGGTCCCTGGGCCGTGGGTTGGATACCCCTTGTTTAAGTACTGATGTTCTACTGATGCGATTGCATCAACCTGAACTAAGGCAAGCTACCAGGTATTTCTAGAAAGGACATAACTTACTCATTTAGACAAGCTGTTTGATGACATGCATCAATAAATACAGATTACTTACCTGTTTAGAAACCTTAGCCCATGTTTTCTTCAGTCTGTAGATCGCACTTCTGTTCAAGGCTGATGTGATTTCAAGAACACCATTGTAGTTGTGCAGACATCGGCAGATGTCTGCCACCGCTACCCATTTCTCAATTGCATTTGCACGTGAGCCAATATCAGCATAATTCATAATTTGGGAAGCAACAAGATTGCTCATCTAGGTCAAAGAAGTCCATAGAATATTTGCATTTACAATACAGGGTTAAACAGCAGAAAGGAAATAAAAGGTGACAGCTTTCTGAAGAAGGGTAAAACAACATATATTACCAAAATGGCTAAAGGCAACAGGGCAAGACCAAATCAATTATGGGACAAATGACAAAAGCAGAACAATATTCACCAAATAATGTGCTGTTGGCACTAGCCATGTTGCTGTAGGGAATGGTTCTCAGTAGTGTGCTAAGGTCAAGAATAAGAGGAATGACTTGTAAGCAGGAACTATTAAATTAAATGGGGTGTAATAGAATTTGCTGGAAACAGTACAGAGCAACAAGTGAGAGGAGTGGGGACTGGCTGAAAGGAAACATCTAGCCTTCTGCTTCATCTGTTACTATCTGCCAACAAGAGTGCCTTTTGTCATATATTTTTTTTTCTTTGAGTTTGTCTTGCCTTGTTGTGTTTGATTGATTGTTACAACTTGCTTCTGAGTGTTTTCAGCTACAGACTGTGTTTAGAGACTTTGTTGTGGCTGGGCTGAGTTACAGCTACACTAGTGACTATCTCAGTTCTAGGAAGAGGGGCATAAAGAGCAGTCCTTCTGTGGGTGGCAAGTGAACTCTGAAGAAGCACCATTTATCATTTGGATGGTGACTGTGGGAACAGGAATGTTCAAAGTTCCTGACCTGTCATGAAGGTGATCCAGCATGCGTAAAACACATAATTGTGCCTAGTACATGATGATGAAATCAGCTTTCATTTCCAGCTCCATCACATCCTTGAATACCCATCTAGCTTCAAGTCTTCCCAAGTGGCTAGGGGGTTACTTTCATCTAACCCAGTGAAGCCAGTAATGCAACTCATGGGGTTCCACTATGACAAGTCTAGAAGACACTTTGAATTTGTGTGCCTTTGTACTAACCTGGGCACTGTTATTGGTATAGTGTCTGTTAATGTGTCCAGTGCATTGTCTTATCATGTGTTGTGGGATCAGATTCAATTCAAATATCTATATAAACTGAATGCAGTTTTCAGGAAATTTGTGGGGAACTGTCACCAGTACACTGATGATACTTAGCACCATTTCTATGTGAGATCTGAACTGGAAGAGGACACGTACAGGCTGAACTGGTGCCTGTACAGCTTAGATGATAAACTGAAGCAGAATCCTAATAAGATACAGACCCTTTGGGCTGGCATTTCTCAGGTCTATGAAGTGGGCTGTTTAACTGTTCTGGATGGGCTTGTACTTGCTCTGAAGGAGCAGATACATAATTTGGAGTAATCCTGGATCCATCTTTGTCATAGAAGCCCAGGTGACCTTGGTGGCCTGGAGCATCCAATACCAACCATGGGGATTCCTAGATAATCTAATAATCTAGGCAATAATCCAGGTACTGGAAAGCTCACAGTTAATTACCTGTATGTGGTTCTATCCTCAGGTTTGGTTGAATAGCTGCTGCGAGTACAATATGAGGCAGCTAGGGTGCGCACTGGGACACCCAACTATACTGACATAACATCTATATTAGAATAGCTGCACTGGTTACCTATTGGCTACAAAGCCATGTTCAAGATTATGTAAAAGGCCTGAAAAAACTTAGCACCAGGATATCAAGCATATCTATAATGTTTTTCCTTATAAATGCACAACCAACCCACCAACCAACCATTAAGATTGTTGGAAAGGGCCTTTCTGGCTATTCCAAAATTATTGGAATCTCACTATGTAACACCTTGATGGTGGGCCTTCTTGGTAGTGGTACCTACCCTATAGGGGGGAAAATTCAGAAGGGAAAAATTTTGACATCTTTCCAAAGCCTGAAAATACACCTGTTCACACAGCCTTTTTCTGGCTCATATTTCAATTAATCCAGCTGTCCCATTTCACGACTCCTGTACTGCCCTGCAACATCAGTGTCAATTTTTAAAGTTGTATTTTAAATGTGATTTTAATATTTATATGGAAATGGCTTGAGGGTTTTGAAATTTTTACCACTGCAGAAATAGTACAAATAAATAAAATATTGCTTTCACTTGTCTTCACAAAACATAGTCATCACTCAGTTCCTTTGGCCAGTGCTTATAGTGTTCAGCCAGTTCTCTGTGGTTACAAATATTTCAATTGCTACTACACCCCATTGCCCACTAGCCACTCAGAAAAAAAGGAGCATTCTGGTTGCATAATTTGCCATGAAAAAGCTGAAACCTTTTTAATCCACTTTTTCATTCCTAGAAAGTATTCTGTTTCTATAGCAACTTACATCATTAAAGTGTTGGCTCGTTTTCATAATATAGGGTGTCCTTTCATTTTTATCCACTTTCATCCAGCCTTGCCCAAGGAATTCTCTGGAAAAGGAGAAAGAAAATAATAACATAAGAAACATCAGACTAAAGTTTTATTTATTTCAAGTTCATTCATTTTGCCTCTCAGCCCAAGAAGCAGGGCCTAATTCCCATACTGATGGTCTTAGAGCCTCTATTTTACACAGATTCAGAACATAGTGGCATCTTTGCTGCCAGAAAGGTTCTTTGCTGCCAAAGGTTTCCTCAATAATTTTATTAGAGCTGAGGCCAGCTTTGGCAACAAAGTGTCCAGGTCTTCACTGGTATGCCTTCTTTAGAGAATTCTTAGAGGAGTTGCAATTTGCAAGTTTCTTGTAGAGTCCCAAAGATACATTCTAGTCCTGTTATTCCAATTAAAGAAGCTATACCTTGTGTGAGTCATACAGTTTTCATATACCTCCAGTCTATCCACCATCCCCAAATATCCAGAGATGTATAGGATTTTTATATTTTTTAAATTCCTGCTATGGTAGTATCACTACTGCTTGGTTTAAAAAGAGGTGGGTATGTCCAGCCTTTCCTGGCCTTGTTCTCAGTCCTAGAGACTTCCTGAACTGACAGCTCGCAGGGAAATATTATTGCCAGGGCTGTAATGTATACAGATAAGGAAATGAACTATATCCTGCTTCCCAAGAAGTGCAACAGAACTGGTGTGCTGCTTCTCAGTACTTTGATGTTAGTCCTTCATACTTCACTTACAATATGATCGATCCTAAGCAGTGCAAATATAGTACTGTTATGCATTCTTTTCATGGGCCTATCAGTTGGGTACATCAGTGTATCATCCAGAAGTTCATTTAGAAAATATTTCCACTTGAAAATAATTATTGAAAAACTACTTACTCATAGGGTATGCTTCTGAAAACAATGTGATCTAAGAGAGTTATTTGTTCAGCAAGCTCCATGGCTGATAAAGTTTCAAAGCACTCTGGTTTTGGACATTCTAACTGTAAGCAAAGAAGCACATAATGAATAAAAAAGGCAATTGCAATTCTTTGAGTTTATTCCATTCTGTGTTAGGTTAATAATCGCTCTATCAATTTTACTGCCCAGTTCCTATCATTTGTGGAAGGAAAGTGAGTACAAGGAAAATAACCAACATAAGAGGGGGGCTCTGCTAGGGAAGAGGAATAGCTACTTTGGATATAATCCAGTAAAAGTAAAGCACTTTAAAAATAGTTTAATCTATTTTGGAAAAAAAATTAAAAAACAAAGCAATTCATTTAACAATAATATACTTTATTTATCCATCTCTTCTATCACACCTTCATGGGGTAAAGCATGTTTATTACTACAATTGATCCATTTGTACATTTTATGAGTAGCCATACATACTTTAATATGACTCTTTTGAGTCCTTTAAAAGAAAGCCTTTAGTCATTGTCTGCCTAAGAGGGCTTTCTACAAAAGTCTCTGTGTTTATGGTAGTTGCAGTGTTTCTTTGTACTGTATTTCAGTTATAAACTTAGATAATTCTTCATAGAAGTAATACTTATGCTAACAATTTCTAGAGGCTTTGACATTTGATCCTAAATTTGAACTGGGCACATTACAGACTTTGAGAAACTGCTGTGGGCAACACTACAAAATTGTTCCCATGGGAGATCTGGTGGGTCATATAATGGCTGCCATGGGGGTCTGGCTGGTCAAAAGAGGAAGAGAAATTGCAAATCTAGAGGCTGCAAGGAAAGTGAAAATAGAATAGTAAAGGGGTGGAGAAGATAAGATAAACAGCAAGGCAGTTAGGTAGGGGAGAGAATAACAAGTAGAGCAAACAATTGACAGCAAAAGAAGAAGGGGATGGCAGAGGATGAGGTGACTAGATGGAGTCTCTGAAGCAGTTGGTGTGAGCTTGAGTGGACTCCAGGGGATGGTGGAGGATAGGAGAGCCTGTAGGGGTGTTGTCCATGGGGTGGCAGTGGGTTGGGCACGACTTCACAAATAACATAACGTAACAAATATACAAATCTATGTACACATATTAAGACGGGGGAAAAATTAAACCCTTTGGGGATTCCTGCAGTGGTCCACATTGTGCTGTTGGAAGAGACAGTGGGCACCTTCCAGCTGGGGATTCATGTTTTAGTGGTTTTCATAAATAAACCACTTTCTACAGGACCTTGATATCACTCTTTTTCTTTCTGTGCTTTAGTTATCTATCCATAGAATGTTTTTAGATAGAGAATGAGAACTATTTGCATAGTCCCAATTGTGCAAGGACAATGTCATATTATTCTTTAGAGTGCTAAGATCAGTGTTAGTGATTTCTGATGGTTAACAGAAAAGGACAAGTAATGCAAGAAACCTTGCCTCCTAAGAAGAATGCTCCCACTCAGGGTGCCTTCTCCACCAGGCTGTTCTATTCCCCCTTGCCACTGTTTTCTGCCTCTTTTTACCAATGAAACATCCGTAATCTGTAGCTATTAAAGCAAGCTCTACTCGTATCTCCATCCTGGAGGTTGGTTGCTCCTTTAATATTTCAAAAATGAGTACTTTTTAACTTCTGCAAACCTTAAGGTCCCACCCTCCCCACAGCATGCTGAGATCTCCTTCTTGTTTCTCAGTGGCTGCATTTTGGCTGCAATTCTGAAAGCACTCACTACCTCAGTCCAGTATGAGAAAGAGTGGTAAAATATTCAGCAGAATAAAGAAGAACTTGATAATTATTCAGTATTTACCAAAAAATAAGCGTGAAAGGACCCACTTAAAAGTACAGGTGAATAACATGGGCAGATCCCTTTAGCATCTAGGCAGAATGGGGAAATGGAAGCTTAAATTCATTAAATGGTTTGTGCTGAGTTTTGAGCATCAAATAAAGTTACTAGTTTGCTGTCACTGTTACATGGAGCACTTTACACCTTGATTGGCAAGTGCTGTAATTGCAAAACTATCTGCTTTGCCAGCATGGAGCCTTTCTGTGCTTCAAATTCAACTCCATTTGATCCTTTCCCCATGTAAATAACTTCTTTGTGGTTTAAGGCAGCACACAGTCTTTTTCTTCAATATGCTTTTGTTTGTGCTTTCACTTGCAAACTGACACCACAATTTCCAATAATTTGCATAATAAGATACCAGGAATGACCATACAAGGGTTCCATTGATAGAAATGCCCCATTCTAACTGACCTCCACTGTGTATTCAGAAGAAAGGCCTATATTTTGCATAACTTCCTACCAAAGCAGGGTTCATGTGCAAGTTTTTCTTTCACCTGTTTCTAAAAATTGTTGAACAATTTGAACACAGAATGATCAAGTGCAAATATAAAAGGAATAGGAATTTGCTACTAAGGCTCCAATGAGCAAATGGCCAAGCAATATTTATACTTAGTTCCCCTAATTTGACAAACATCTAGATGAACTCACCATCTGCATTATGTCCTCTATTTTTAAGTGAGTGTCATCTTGATCCTCCTGAGACAGTGCCCTTAAAAAAAGTTGGCAAAACATTTCATTGAAAAACCAATCTCTTTATAGCAAAAGACAATAAATATTTCAGCAAAAAAGGGCACTTCCATGGTATTACGAAATAAAATATAGCAAACTTTATTACTATTGCTTTGAAATAATTTCTACCCGATGGATGACTACTCTGAAGTAAGTCCCAATGAGCTCAATGGTGACTATATTATTAGTATCATTATCATTACATTTATATCTTTTTTCTTAGCGTTTGCAGGAACCCAAGGTGCCTTACATTGTACTCCTTCCCCTCTCTGCACAATAGACTTGTGAGATGGCTTAGGATGAAAATCTCTGAGTTTCATGGACAAGTGGGGACTAGAACCCAGATCTCCTAAGTCCCAGAATTCTAGTCATTACACCACAGTGGGGCAATACAGGACTATTTTTTCTTTTAAGAAACGCAAGTCCTTTGCTGCCCCAGGGACTCTGGTTTGCTCTGAGGCATGGGTGGCTGTGGAAGGAAAGGCAAACCGTCCTGGCTTTACTCACACAGTGTCCCACCTGTGCTCTTCCCTTGGCCCGCTTGGGTGCAGTGGGCTGGAGGGCTCTCTCCAGTCCACACTGTCACTGTGTAAAGGGGGCTTCAGCGCTGGCATCTCTTCCTGCACGGAATCCAATTCAAAAGGGAAGGGAGTACATGCCTCCTCCTTACCAAGGACAGGGATAGTTCCTGGGGGAGGGTGAGAGAAGCATGGGGCTGAAGCCCAGCCCAAGAGTTGAATGTGGGCACCACTCCCAGGGGAGCAGGAAACTGTGCAAATGATATACGTTATGGCAAGACCAATTCATGTTCCAGTGAAACCTCTTCTCATTAAAGGGCCACCACAGCACCCATTTTAGGTTGTGTATTGGACAACAATACACAAGAGGGATGGATGAGAGGGATGCAGGTGGCACAGTGGCTTAACTGCTGAGCTGCTAGGCTGGTTGATCGAAAGGTCGCCGGTTCAAATCTGCACAACGGGGTGAGTTCACGTTGCTCCGTCCCAGCTCCTGTCAACCTTGCAGTTCAAAAGCATGCAAATGCAAGTAGATAAAAAGGTACCACTTCGGTGGGAAGGTAACAGCAGTCTGTGCACTTTGGTGTTTAGTCTTGCTGGCTACATGACCATGGAAACTGTCTGCAGACAAATGCTGGCTCCCTCGGCTAGGAAATGGAGAAGAGCACCACCCCCTAGAGTCAGGCATGACTGGACTTAAAATCAAGGGGAAACCTTTACCTTTACCTTTATTGGGCAACAGGTAGGCTGCCTGATTATGAGATCTCCCCATTTTCCATGTCAAATTCTAAACTGTAACTTATCAAGCTGTGCCCAGAATTGTCAGTGTGTATTGCATGGCTGGCTTTCCTGGAATGCCTACCTAGCTGGGGGTACCTGGCACAAGTTATTGTATACAACCCTCAGTACACCATAGAAAGTCCACAAGGGCAGCCCTGGAGGATGGAAACCTCTGTTTCTAGGGACATTTATATTTGCAACAAGCAAGAAATGCTCCATCATAACAGGGAACTAATTGAACCACTCCTCAGCCCCCATAAGGAAGCTCACTGTGTAAAGACTACACAAATCCTGCATGACAAAACAGCACCATCAGCACTCCATTAGACATGGACTTTCCTATAGTACAATCCTACTTGAAAGTAGGGGAGTACAAAAATCTAATATGCCCCAACCCACATAACTAGTGGCAGGGGTGGGGGTTACACAGTGGAGGAAAGGATCTGCTGGCAACTTTCTACCATCACACACAACTGTTTTCTGCTGCTCATTGCTTGGGGTAGAATAAGGCATGGGGGATGTTTAGCATTTTCAAGTACCTTCCATGTAACAAATGCAGAATTTTATTAACATTTCAGGCTGCAGCCAAACTTGGCAGAAGAGAGATCAAAAAGGTCATGAAAGGAGATAGGGAAGGAAATATGCGATGTTGGGGTATGTGTCCCTTGCAAGGGCTGCAGAAGGAAGAAGTCTCTGCTTCCATCTACTTCACTAAGCAGTTTGTCTACTTAAACAGTGCAAGTTTATGTATATTTCAGCTGAAAAAGGGGTTGTAGGACTTTTTTATGTCTAAACATGCATAGGACAGCACTCTCTTGCACATCTTGCATTTTGCTAGACTCATCATGAGTATTCGGAGAAAAGTGGTTTTTTAATCGCTTTAAGGAATTTGTTAACTACCAGCATTTTTTTCTTATAAATGTAATTGAATTTCACTTTGTTTGCTTGAAAATAAACAGCCTGTGGCTAAAGCAAGATAGCATTGCTTTCTGTATCTTTCTTTCTTATAATACCATTAATTAAACCTCCCTACCTCAAGATGTTTGCTGTAGCTTTTCTTTCTTGTGGCAAAAGGTCAGGGTCTCGCAAAACTTCTTCTAACAGATTTAGAACATTCATCTTCAGCTCATTGTTTAGCTCAAAATCCTACAAAATAAAATGATTCCAGATGAAATAATCAGATTGTATATTTTTTTAATTAGCAATTCTTACCCCCTGCCCACAACCACCAACACACACGAGTGCATTTGTGTCTCATGATTTTGGCTTCACTGCAATTCATTTCTGAGTATGTTTTAAGGCCAATTCTGGTGTTAGTTTAGCATTTTGGTTGCCACTTTCACATAGGCGAATCCCATGCTACTTCAATAATTCTAGAAGGGAAACATTGCATGAGAGGCATAAGGAAGTGAATAACACCCATGAGAGAAAATTACTTTTCCCACCCTATCAATATGTGATGCTGCCATAACCTGTAAGTGCTCCTTAGTTTCACATTTGTAAAAATGGCATCAATGTGAAATTCTGTGTTGTTACAAAAGTTACACAGTGAACTGAGCCTAAGCTTCAGCTAAGTATTTTCCTCCTTTGCAAACTTCTGTTTGGTCTAACATAACTTGACCTCTCAGATCCTTGTAAAGCCCTGAGAGACTGCAGTTTGCAGAAATGGGTTAGTTTCTACCTTTTCATAGCAAGGCTCTTTGGTTTCTTTGGGAGAAATCAGGTATTCTTGCTGGCCCCTCACTTTTGAAAGAGTTGCCCCTGATCAGGAACAGTCAAAACTATAGGGCAGTTATGGCAAACCTTTTAGAGAACGAGCGCCCAAACTGGAACCCAAAACCCATTTACTTATCACAAAGGGCCAACACTACAATAAAACCCATAAAGTGAGGTTTTAGTTAAGAAAAAACAAGTCATAGCCAGTCCAAGCAAATATACAGATATTCTTAGCAGTGCACTGACTGGCCATGTGAAAACTCGGACGATTCGTGGCTGATGAGTCGTGGCTTGTGACATCATCACCTGGCGCTGCTACTCCTTTCTGAGCATACGCATGGCCCCTATGTGCACTGTTATCTGATGCTCGGCTGCTGGGGCGATGCTGGGGAGACTTGGCTCGTGTGCCGACAGAGAGGGCTCTGTGCACCCGCTGCGGCACGCATGCCATAGGTTCACCGCCACTGCTATAGGGGGTTCTCACTTGATGGGAATGCTGAGTTTGACACATGTCAAATTTGTGACAAACCAAGTTATCTAACTGGGACTTGTAAGGAAATTTCTATTTTGAAGGGAATCATACATGCATATAGAATTCATATATCTGTGTACTTTCCTGACAAACTAGAAGTTTTTAAGCCCTTCCAGATCACACTTTTAAATGAAACTCTCTGTTTGACCATTCAAGAGAATTGTCAGGCCTCACGCCTGTCAATGGAAATCTTCCAAGCTATGCAGCTATAATTTCAAAGATATCTGCAAAAGCAAGAGGACCCCGCTGAAAAAGGGACTCTTTTGGGATCACCACACAAAAAAACTCCAGGGACCCTGCTAGACAGTGGGTGAAATTAGGGGTATAGCTCCCAATTCTACCCTTTTTGTACATGATTCTTGCATTATGCAAGCATGGTTTTTGTGTTCCTGGGTTATGCAAACTATGAAAATTGAGGGTAGCCTACGGACACACGAGAATACCAAAAAACCCAAGTCATCTTTCTCCACTTCATCTTTTTAAAAAAATTTGAAAAGTAGTTTTTGCAAAGTGCTACAATGTTGTTGTTGTTTTGGCATAGGCACACTGTGTCCCTCCAGTTCAAGCTGATTTGTAAGTTATCTCAGTCCTGTTCTCCTGGCAGTTTTGACACCATACAACCTGTGCGCAGTAAGGATAATTATACAAATTAGACAGCTCACAATCAGTGTGCACGAGGGCATTCCACAAAGTTAGAATTGTGACAAAAATCCTGTTTCTTGTGGAAGCAAAGCTATCCTCCCTATAAGAGAGGAACTGAAGAGGCCCTCACTTGCAGTTTATAGATAAAGGCATTTTCCCAGGATAACTGGCACCCGGACTATTGCAGGACTTTAAAGGTAAAAACCAGCACTATGGCTTGTAAATGAATTTCCAGCCAGCAACGTTATTTCATGTATGAAATATATGTTTGTGCCAACTCAAATCAATCAATAGGCAAGCAATAGCACTATGCACTACAATAGTATTTTAATATATGGAATTTTAGGGATTTAGACAATTAGGGGTTTCAATATATTAACAAATATCAAAGTATTATATTTATTTATTTTAGGTTAATAACTTATATCCTACTTATGTTCCTAAAAGGGAATTCAAGACAGTGAGCAGGCATAATCATTAATGTTTAGAACCAAATTTAAAAACCCAAGATAATAAACAAGAGTATGTTTTTAAAAAAAGTTAACCATATGGGCTAAATAAAGGTAAAGGTTTCCCCTTGACATTAAAGTCCAGTTATGCCTGACTCTAGGGGGTGGTGCTCATCTCCATTTCCTAGCCGAGGGAGCCAGCATTTGTCCCCAGACAGTCGCTGTGGTCATGTGGCCGGCATGACTAAACACTTAAGTGCACAGAACACTGTTACCTTCCCACTGAAGTGGAACCTTTTTATCTACTTGAATTTGCATGCCTTCGAACTGCAAGGTTGACAGGAGCTGGGACAGAGCAACAGGAACTCACCCCGTTATGCAGATTTGAACCAGTGACCTTTTGATCAACCAGCCCAGCAGAACAGCAGTTTAAACCACTGCAAATAGGGCAATTAAAATGCTTTAATCACCCCCCCACCACATACACACACTTTCTTAAAGAGCTCCACTTTTACATACCACCTAAAACAGTATAATGTCAGAACTTGAGAAATATCTGTTGGCAGAGCATCAGCTGAGAATGTTATAGTCTAGATCTTGAGGCTGTTTGCTTGAGGCTGTCCACCCACCTTCCTAAGGCCTCAAGGAATAGGAAGTAGTGCCTCAGGCAACAACTGGAGGATGTGGCAGGGTGAGGAGGTAACATATGGAACAAGACGCTTGTTCAGGTACCCAAGTCCCAAGCTGTCTAGAGTTCTAATGGTTAACGCCAGCAAGTTGAACTGAAGCCGGAAATATACTGGCAGCCAGTGCAACACAATTAAACAAGGACGAACATGGTCAAAGCACCTAGCTCTTACCAACAATCAAGCTGCCACATTTTGCACCAATGGAATTTCTGTAGTTATGTTCTCAAGGAATTTCATTTATACTTAAAAGTTACACTCCATCTCAAACCTAAACTAATAGCTGCATTGATTCTGGGGATAAATCAGACCTTTTTTCTTTTTTTTTATACTTGTGTCCCTATCCATAATTAAGACTGGATAGATTGCACACTGGGATGGATGGACTGGGAATCTAGTCAATGCATGTGTATCTTTTGTGGAAGTACATGCAAGGAGTCACTGAGAAGCAATAATTCTGGCCATTTGCATTTGAGCTTAGTGCAGATGTTTCAATAAAGGATTACACTAAAAGCTCCATCTATCCAGTGTATTTGCAGCAGTTCCTTTTATACTGATTGTTCGCTGTCATGTGGGTAGCAATTCAGCATCTGTTTCCATAGCAACCGAAACAATAGTCACGAGCAAAGTTCTTGAAACTCCTGTACATTTGAATGTTTGATAGGAAAACCATTCCATACATATTTCTAAGCATTTGAATACTGACTTCTTCTGTGTATTTTATTGTCTGAGCAAAGTTTGGTGGTAGAAGTCTTGCTACATACCAAAAGCAAGAAAAAGCTCTTCATATGTGTCCAATGCTTACAATTCCTAACATACCTAAAATATGTAAAGAACTCTATATACTCTGCAACATACTTATTATGATTATTGGATGCTTTTAACCCACTCAAGATCTGCAAAAACTAACTTCTAAGAGAAGCTTTTATGCAGAAATGGAGAGACTTCAATAGCTTTATGTATAAGATAATGTGTTTCTCCTTGCAACCTTACCTCAGGGTTAGCCATAGGTTGTAGCCTATGAAAGCTCAAGAGAACGGGTTGCCAGTTTGCATTGGTTAAGCCTTACAATAATGCATGCACTGACCAAGCCACCTACCAGCCATGCATTCAGTGGCTGAATTACATCTCCCCATATATTCCTTCCAGCTCCTTCCTGAGGAACAGTTGAGGCAGTTGAGGCAGTGACTAGAAGTGTCAGAACCTTTTCAGAGGCACAGCAAGCCTCTGTCCTTTAACTTCTTCCACTGTCTTAGTAAAAGATGGCTTTCTATAGATTCCCTAGTTGAGGGCCCATAGCTGCAGGGGTCTTGTGATAGCTACTCTGATTTGATTAAAGTTGATCCCTCCACTTTTTGCTTTATTTCACAGATTATTGTATTATCGCTGCTGTTATGTCTGGTAGGAAGAATAGTGAGTTGGACCTGAGCTATTATTTGTATTTTATAATCTAATGTACACTGAACTGAAGGCTATAAAAAAAGCAAAAGTGAATAACAAAAAGAAAATAAATGTCATTTGTGAATGTCCAATGGCATTACGTACATGATCTTTATATAATCCCATTTTATCATCTATTTGATGAGCAAAGCTTAAAAGATGTTAGCCTGTTCAAATGGCCTTCTGTCCAAATGTTTATCAGTTCATTTTCAGCTTTCTGAGGCTGTATGGGTTATGGAAGCTATACAAGGATTATAACTACAGGCAAGAATAAAGGAGATATTTGGCCTACTGCATTTAAAGCCTTAGGTGTGATTTTACTCCTGCTTTGGATTTAATCTTCCATAGTGGAAGATTTGGATTTGGTTCTTCCATAGTGTCCCTCCCCACCATACTTTGAACCTTGTAAGTACATTCTTTTTAAGTAAAATGAAGCCAACAACAGTGCTCTGCCAACTATTTTTATTCTGTTTCATAGGATCATCTTTAGAAGATGGAGTCCCTCTCTAATGGTTTCCCCTTCTTAAATGCAATTCCTTAATTGATGAGGGGTTTGAGAGCATCAAAAAAGCCATCAGGAGGCCAGTATAGTCTCACTAGGCTTGTCTCTTAGCAGGGTCACCTGCTAAGGCAGAATGGCCAAGGCTGAGACACCAGACTAAGATGCATCCACACTTGTGAGGAGCAATGGTGACATCAGCAAAAAGAGAATGAATATAATTAATGGTGATGGGGGCAGAGAAACTTCTGAAAGGCAGCTACTGGGTGGCAGTAGGTGAAGGCAACACTGGTGGAGGAACTTTCACAGATCACTGCTGTGACGCACAGGCTAACTCTGATTAGTACTGCACAGAATGAGGATGTAATCCACTTATGAATTTTCTTACTTCAAAAACCCTATGATCAAACAATCCATAATGAAACAGAAGATAGTGCCAGAAGACAAGTCTGGAAGGCACTTTATGAGCTGCTGGGGAAGGGCCAAAAATAAATACAAGAAAAGAGGTTGCTAGTGACTTTGCTAGATCAAAACCAAAAGGAAGTCTAGTGGCTAAAATGCACAGATGTGAAAGTCTGATGCTGCACAACACATACAACTGGGACATGGTACATAGGAAGTATAAATCAAGGCAAACTGGAAATTGTAAAGCAAGAAATAGAAGAATTAACTTTGTAGTACTTGGAGTAAGTGAACTAAATCGGACTAGAATGGGACATTTCCAATCAGACCAAAAGTGCTTTACTTTGCAAATTACAAACTCAGAAGAAAGGGAGTGGCTCTAATACTGAGGTAAGAAGTAGCACAGGCAGTAAGAGGAAATAATGCAAAATCCAACCAAATAATATCAGTCAGAATTAGTGAAAAACCTATCTACATAACCATGATTCAAGTCTATGCTTCAACAACAGATGCTGAAGAGGAAGAAAATGAAAACTTGTATGCAGCATGCTCAAGAGGAAGAGAAGAAAGGATACACGGAACAGAAGAAAGGATGACAGGCTTCTCCAAAGTAGAAGCCTATGAAGAAGAGCATGCAATATTAGAAAGTGAAGTGAAAGCTGCTCTGAAAGCACTCGCAAAGAAAAAAACACCTAAAGTAGACAGGATGCCAATAGAACTCTTCTAGGCTACAGAAAAGAATCAGTCCAAATCCAAACAAAAACATGTCAATAAAAATGGAAAATAAGACAGTGTCTCACAGGCTAGAAATGTTCAATATATATTCCAATCCCTATGAAAGGCGACACAAGAGCACAGCAACTATAGGACCATTCCATTATTCTCTCGTGCAAGCAGAGTGATGCTCAAAATATTGCAACAAAGAATACTATCCTATATGGAGTGAGAAATGCCAGATGTTCGTGCTCAATTCCAAGAAAGAAGAAGCACTAGAGATCATATTATACATTGGCTACAGGACCACACCAAGGAATTTCAGGAAAAGTTCAGTCAATGCTTTAGAGACTATGGCAAAGCCTTTGACTGTGTGGATCATGAGAAGCCATGGATCATCCTAAAAAATGGGTAAGCCTCAGGACTTGAATGCATAACTTGTATCATGGACATGAAACTACAGTTAAGACAGAATACATAGAAACAGAATAGTTTCCCATAAGCAAAGGTCAGACAAGGATGTATTTTATTTGTACATCCTTGCAGAACACATCTGGATCAGAGGAAGGAATAAAAATTGGTGAAAAAACCACCACAAATTTAAGATATGTAGAAGATACCATATTACTGGCAGAGAGCAGCAATGACTTGAAATGACAGGAGGACTGCAGCTGAATATTAAGAAAACCAAAATCATGTCCACAGAAGAATGACCAAACTTTACTGTTAATAATGAAGAGATCAAAATGGTGAAAGATTTCACACGTCTCAACAAAATCATCAATTCAAGGGGCCAATAAATTTGAAGAAGGTTGAGACTTAGAAGGACAGTGATGAACTAGAAAAGATAATCAAGTGTAAGGATGTTTTACTGGAGATCAAGGTCAAGATAATTCAAAGTATTATATTCCCAATCATTATCAATGGATGTAAAAGATGTTCAGTGAAGAAAGATGACAGGAAGAAAACTGATTCATTTGAAACATGGTGCTGAAAGCTTTGCCAATAGAAAGACAAACAAGTTGGCCTTAGATCAAACCAAGCCAGAGCTTTTCCTAGAAGCAATAATGACAAAAATGAGGCTGGCGCACTTCGGGCACATCATGAGAAGGCAGGACTCACTGAAGAAGACAATAATGTCAGGGAAAGTTGAACGCAGAAGACAAACTGGAAGACCAAATATGAGGTGGCTTCCATCATCAATAACCTCAAACTTGGAAGAGCTGAACAGAACTGTCATGGAGGTGCTGATCGCTCATGCCCTCAGGAGGACCCACTGCTATTCAGTCACCACTGCTGAACTCCCAGTAGTCCTCCCATAGCTAGCATGGTTTCTGAGATCAATAGCCTTATTCAGGTATTTTGCATTATGCACATGAGCCACCTCTACCCAATATATTCCTCTCCAGCACAGCCGCAAAGAAATCAGATGCATTTGCTTTCATTTTCAACTAACAGTAGCTCTTTGTTATGTTTAACTCAAAAAACAAGTTAGTTTTAACTGTGGATTATGCAAAGAAGCCAGAAAAATAAACCACAGTTTAAACTTAGCTTGTTTAGGTAAATCATAGTTAACACTAATGACGTTTGTCTTTTCATGGACATAGTGACAAACCAAATTACTTTACAATGGAGACAAATGCTTCCAGCATCCTTGAAGCTGCACCAGAGGAGGAGGGGACATAAATATGCTCATGGCTAATTCATGTAGCATTAAATAGTGGCTTAGTGTTATGTCCAAACACAGCCAATATTTCTATACCAATGTCTTCCCTACTGATAGTTAAATCTGTTATTTTGACTATATAAAACATGCATGTCAAAATAATTCCATTCACAGTGGGAAGTCAATAAGATAAAATTCAACAAAGGTTTACTCTTCATTTATTTATCTCTTCAGGCACATCGCTCATGGTTAAATAATAGATAAAAGTATTAAAATACATTTGCCCTGTGAATCTTAGATGAGTTCTACATTGCTCTTATGGTAACACAGCTTTTTCGTTTTCAGGCAGGGTCTACCGACCTGTATCTAAACCAGAGAATCTCCAGCACAGGGAGCAATGGAATGTTAAGAGTGTTGTTCAGGTGTAACAGGCAATAGGTTTTTGCTATGTTGCCAGAAAGCTTTTCATGTTCCTTCCAGTACAGTTATGTTTGTGTGCAATTTCTAGATAGCAGACTTGTCTTGCACATATATTGACAATCAATTCATTATTTTCCCTCTTTTGAAGTTTCTGATTCATGTCAAGACCTTTTTATTTAATCAATATTTTAATACTGAATTTTATTGTTGTATTTTATTAATTTTCAGCCAGAGTGGATTGTCAATGTATCTATGTTGTAAGCCATCCAGAGAGACAAGTAATTGGACGGCATACACATTTTATGAATAAATGAATAAATAATTTTAACCCCTTTTTGCAATATGCACTTTTCATACTTTTAAGATTTTTCAAAATCCATAGCATACCTCTTATTTTTACTTTGCCAACTTTGTGATAATCTGAGCAGAAGCTTATTTGTATGTGAACTAGCTAATATATTAAAATATGTATTTTATTTATTTAAAGTGTTTGTATGCCATCCTATTATACTAAAATCTCAGGATGGCTTACACTATTTAAAAGAACAGTTAAAATATATGCATATGGTGAATGCAATACTTTACATTCTTAAACAACGGCAACTTTCCCTCTTGTTCTTAACTATATTTGCAAGGAAGGCTTTTGTAGGCAGCCTGATGATGGGGCTCCAAAATTTCCATATGAAAATGAGGCAGCACAATACTAGTAGTCAGCATAAATCTAAGAATTCTGTGTTTTACAGGCAGAGAAAGTGCATTTGTCACAGACAGTTATATAATACTATGCCCTGAAAAGGTGAGAAATGAAAGTAACTTTGTAATGTTATGCCTGAAAAACTGCAGGAGTGATTGAGCTCTGGGTGCCAAACACCCAAATTCTGCCCACAGCAGGGCCACTTCATGCATTATGGGAAAACCAATGCATTTCAACAACTACAGGGAAGCATATGCAGGCTCCTGTATGTTGCTCCTCTGGAGCACAAAGGGCCTGGAATCTAGCCCTCATCCTCAGGTTGCAAGTGCATTAAAAAAACTGGCTCAGGTTAGGCTGCAAGTCTGCGCTGGCCAATCTGCGCTAGGCATAATCTAGAACATTGGTTTTCAACCTTTTTACAGTTGGGGACCGGCAAAAATAGGAAAATTATTTTGGGGACCGTTGAGGCAGAAATAAAAAATATATATTCATAATATAGTAGTTTGTGTATTGGTTTTTAAATATAGTACCAAAAATGAAAATTCTCTAAAATAACCAGAAACTGAGCAGTAAAAATGCTAATAAATTGAAATTCAATGTAATTGAATACAACTGAAATTTTTAGAGTGCAATATGTAATTCAAATATGGCTACTGAAAAATCTTCAGTTGCTTCTTTTCAAGAATACTTGAACAAAAATTTATAATAGTAAAATACAGAATCAGTATAAATGCAATACTGTGCTCATAGCAAATACAAGTTCAACTACAATTTTATTTATTTATTTATTTATTTAGCAGACTTATATGCCGCCCCATTCACCTAAGCCTCGGGGTGGCTTACAAATAAATAAATATCATTAGTACAATAAAATACAGTTGGAGACATCCTTGCCAAAGTAGTTAAAATCAATAAATAAAATCAACAATTAAAATGACGTTTAAATAAAAAGGTCTTGGCCTGGTGCCGAAAAGTAAATAACAATGGCGCCAGGCAGACCTCTCTGGTGAATGCATTCCATAGGTTGGACGCCACCACAAAGAAAGCCCTCCTCCAGGTGCTCACCCAACTAATGTCCTTCACGGAGGGCTCCTGAAGAAGGGCCTCTGCCGCCGATCTCAAGGGGTGGGAGGGCACGTATGGACGTAAGCGCTCCTTTAGGTAACCAGGATCCAAGCCGTTAAGGGCTTTATAGGTTATAACCAACACCTTGAATTGGGCCCGGACTTCAATGGGGAGCCAGTGAAGCTGACAGAGGACTGGAGTTATGTGAGCACAGTGCCCAGTCCCTGTCAGCAACCTGGCAGCTCTGTTTTGCACCAATTGAAATATCCAGACCGTCTTCAAGGGCAGCCCCACATAGAGTGTGTTACAGAAGTCTAGTCGGGAAGTTACCAATGCGTGTGTTACTGTTGCCAGGCAGTCATTCTCCAGGTAGGGACGCAGCTGGTGAATCAGTCGAAGCTGAAAGAAAGGGCTCCTTGCCACCGCTGTTACTTGAGCTTCCAGTGAAAACTCCAGATCGAGGAGCACTCCCAAGCTGCAGACCTTGTCCTTAAGAGGAAGTGCAACCCCATTCATGACAAGATCAAGGTCCCCTTCCCTGAAGCCCGAGCCACCTACCAACAAGACCTCCGTCTTGTCTGGATTGAGCTTCAGTTTATTGGCCCTCATTCAGCCCATTACCTCGGCCAGGCACCGGTTCAATACAGCCACTGCCTCACCTGGATTGGTGGAAAATGAGAGGTAGAGCTGGGTATCATCAGCATACTGATGATTCCGCAGCCCACACCTCCTGATGACCTCTCCCAGTGGTTTCATGTAGATGTTGAATAGCAAGGGGGACTAAATGAAACCCTGCAGAACTTCATGGCATAACTACCATGGCGCAGAGCCATAGTCCCCCAGCACCACCTTCTGGAATCAGTCATTGAGATAGGAGCGGAACCACTGCAAAGCAGTGCCTCCAACCCCCAGTCCCGCTAGCCTATCCAGAAGGATACCATGGTCGATGGTATTGAAAGCGGCTGAGAGGTCAAGGAGGACCAACAGGGATGCACTCCCCCTGTCTCTCTCCCTGCTCAGGTCATCATATAGGGCGACCAAGGCAGATTCAGTACTGTACCCAGGTCTGAAGCCAGAATGAAATAGGTCCAGATAATCAGTTTCATCCAAGAGTGCTTGGAGTTGTCCCACCACCACCCACTCTAACACCTTGCCCAGAAACGGGATGTTGGCCACTGGTCTATAATTAGTGGCCATTTCTGGATCCAGGGATGCCTTCTTTAGGACTAGTAGGATTATCGCCTCCTTTAAAGGGGCAGGTACCCGGCCATCCCTCAGAGAGGCGTTGACAACCTCCAGGATCCAGGTCCCTATCCCATGCTTGGCGTTGTTAAGTAGCCAAGATGGGCAAGGGTCGAATAGGCAGGTGGTGGGACGTACTTGTCCAAGCACCTTGTCCACATCATCAGGCCGCAATAACTGAAACTCATCCAATAAATTAGGACCAGACGGCAACATTGGTTCCTCCCCTGAAGGCTCTGAATTACTAGTGGAGTCCAGCTCGTGATGAATCTGAGCGATTTTCTCCTTAAAATGCTTGGCAAAGTCGTCACAGCGGGCTGTCGAGGGCGGTACAGGGTCTTTCTTGGGGCCAGGATGAACCAGCCCTTGTACCACCCGAAAAAGCTCCGCCGGACGGCATTGTGAGGAGGCAATGGAAGTGGAGAAGAATATTAACAGCAGAATAATACAAAATCAAACAAAGTTATTTGATACAATAATATTCATAATGTTAAATAATGAAATGCAACAAACCCCACCCACTCAAGCCCCCATACTGGCTGAGAAAATGGACTGTGTCTCCCCTCCTCAGCCTCGTTGGCTGAGGAAGAGATGGGCAATTGACAGCAAGAGCACAGCTAGCCCTGCACTGGCCCTGGAGAGCAAGATTCACTGTTGCGCGTGTGCACAATGGCGACTTTTTCCTGGACTCGCAGGAAATGCCAGCGTGGCATTGGTTGAAAATCACTGATCTAGAATTTTGTACTAGTAAATTCTTTGTGCTGGGTATACAACAGCATGGATTTTTGGATGCTTTCAGAACCTGTTCCAAAGGGTGCTTTTCTGTGTGGCTCTGAGAATATCCTAGTGTATTTTAATTATTATTGTGATTATTATTATGGCTGTGTGGAGTCTACTTTCCTACTCATACTCTTAGAATCACTTGATGCTCTGTGGAGTGGGAGTTGTTGCTAGAACATGACACTGTGGATCCAAAGCAGGGGTTCTTTTATGTGGCTGTGCTATTGCTCCCCCTGCCCCGCCCCCCACAGCATGTTTTATGCCTCTGTAGTATGGAGTGCTGTATTCAAAGACGGCTCGGACTTTGCTGACTCCTTGGCTCTGTCTCTGTTGACCTGCTCTCAACCCCACCATTCAGACTGGCCTCTGGCTTCTGCTGGTCTTGGGCAATGGAACTTACAAGCTCAGTTACCTAGTTTGGACAAATGCAATGGTGCTACCATTGCAAAGGGGTACACAGATATCAAATTCTCCCCTTCTTCCCTTGCAGCATCTAGTGAAACTCACCATGCAACTAGTTTTTACAGCTCTTCTTCACATTATTGGTGGCCACTCTTAGGACTGACAAATGTTTGGGTGTGACAGTGTCATATGCCATATAATGCGTTTCACAAGCAGTTAGACAGGGAAGCAACCAGACTAAATGATACTGTTCTCAACAGCATCCTTGTTTTCCAAATAATATTTAATTCTACCATAGTAGGGCCAACTTCAGTAACACAAAAAGCACTCTTCATTTTTCTTGATTGTACTGAAAAATCCCATAATGAAGAACTGGCAAGAATAATCACAGATAAAGTCCAGTGCAAACTGTAACACAATTTAAAGTGTCACTATGACTTAGGAGCAGGTAGTTTTTCTCCAAGGGGAAATAGCAGTCTTGCAATCAGAATGCCTAATACTTATTACATTTGTACTCCAACAGGGAGGCCACTGAATAAACAGCCTCCAGCAGAAAAGAGTATAAAACAGCTTTTTCCAACCTGCAAATGTGTGGTACTACAACTTCAATAACCCTCATAGTGGAGAGATACATGTTTAAATGTGCATGCTATGCTAGTAAAATAAATGTCATAATTTCCAAAGATATTTTACTATTCTGTCACTTGATAATATGGCATTGTATAATTAAGTATACTTGCTTGTAGTAACCTTGAAAAACAATATAGCCAATAGGGATTGACAGGTAACTGTTTTCAGTAGTATTTCCTTAAAAAAATTCTGACATTTCTGCCTGAAATTCTTCTGAGCTAAAATGTGTAATGTCATCATCAAACCCCCTCATACTAATGAAGAACCTGTCAAACCCAAGCAGCAGCAATTGTATGTACCTCTAATTGGTTTGAC